>NW_025533552.1:75000-147500 GCF_020615455.1 Coregonus clupeaformis
CAAGACTGACTCCCGACAAACAAGTAGGGCTTTTGAAAGGTCACTTTGGGACCACAATCAGTGCCAGAACACAGCACCACTGCCAGTGCTCTCACATGACTAGTCAAACCAATGACTACCATGGTATACACAGTAGACTCAGTAGATTAGTAGACACAGTATGTTTTATTCAGTTTGGACTAGCCATGGTATCATGGTCCAAGAGAGTGAAGGCTAGGAATTACAATTAGATAGCACTTGAATCGTTTGAACTACCTGATCCAAGCATTTACAAGTCTCCCTTTGTTTAAATTTCACAAACCCTTTTTTTCCCCGTGTTGTGGACTTATTTTGTTCTGTTTTATACCAAAATGGCCGGCTTTCTCAAGCTACTCCACTCTGAGACGGCTGTGCATGCAGTCCGCTGCCCCTCTCCCACCCACCCTTTTTTTTATTTTGGGACCACAATGCACCTCAGTAGATGCTGCACGCCCCACCCCTATGTGACGTGGAGGGGCGGGGCGACTACGCACCGCGCACTGTGGCTGCATGTGACTGACAGTAAAGCTGGTTTCCATGGTGATGATATTCCTGCTTTCTGAGTCTCCATCTCGCCCCGCCCCCTGCCCCCTGCCCCCGGCCTTGACCTCTGCCCTCTACCCCCTTGGCGTGACCCTGTCCCGCGCCTGCGCCCCTTACCCCCTCCAGTCTCCTACCCCCCAGCCCAAAGAGGCCGCCTCTCCCTGAGGCACCACAGACACAGCATAGTGGGCGTGCTCACCATTCAGAAAGCCCAATCCGATTCGCTCCCCGCCCCGCCGGGCCCGGCAACATCAGCCAATGGGAGCCAAGCAGACGGCAGACACCTGACCTTCAGGAAAGCCATGTCTGAAGAGAGGCCACAGAGGGAAGGAGGTGAGAGTTGCACGTCTCTGTCGTGTGACTGACTGCAAAGATTGTTGCAGCCGGAGAGAGACAGGCTGGGATACTACTAACGCACACCTGCAGAAAGAGAGAGATCTGACAACATACAACAGACAAAAAGAGATCAGACAAGCTACGCTACAACAGACAGAAAGGGAAATTAGGAGAGATTGTGAGAGAGAGAGAGAGAGAGGGAGAGGGAGAGGGAGAGGGAGAGAGGGAGAGAGGGAGAGAGGGAGAGAGGGAGAGAGGGAGAGAGAGAGAGAGAGAGAGAGAGAGAGAGAGAGAGAGAGAGAGAGAGAGAGAGAGAGAGAGAGAGAGAGAGAGAGAGAGAGAGAGAGAGAGAGAGAGAGAGAGAGAGAGAGAGAGAGAGAGAGAGAGAGAGAGAGAGAGCTAACACACAGCCACACATCCAGAGATTCATGCAGTGAGACACAATTTCTTAATGGCCGCCGACACAGTTTGCTAATACCAGGAAATGGACTATCAATCCAGGGCTCCGGCATTGTTCCCTAACAATAAATCAGCCTTTGTATGTGTATGTACAGTACCAGTCAAAAGTTTGGACACACCTACTCATTCCAGGGTTTTTCTTTATTTTTAATTTTCTTTACATTGTAGAATAATAGTGAAGACATCAAAACTATGAAATAACATATATGGAATCATGTAGTAACCAAAAAAGTGTTAAACAAATCAAAATATATTTTATATTTGAGATTCTTCAAAAAGCCACCCTTTGCCTTGATGACAGCTTTGCACACTCTTGGCATTCTCTCAACCAGCTTCACCTGGAATGCTCTTCATCAAGGCAAAGGGTGGCTATTTGAAGAATCTCAAATCTCAAATATATTTTGATTTGTTTAACACTTTTTTGGTTACTACATGATTCCATATGTGTTATTTCATAGTTTTGTTGTCTTCACTATTATTCTACAATGTAGAAAATAGTTTAAAAAAAGAAAAACCCTGGAATGAGTAGGTGTGTCCAAACTTTTGACTGGTACTGTATGTATATGTATATAAGCTACCAGTCAAAAGTTTGGACCCACCTACTCATTCAAACTTTTGACTGGTACTGTATATACAGTGCCTTGCAAAAGTATTCATCCTCCTTGGCGTTTTTCCTATTTTGTTGCATTACAACCTGTAATTTAAATGGATTTTTATTTGGATTTCATGTAATGGACATACACAAAATAGTCCAAATTGGTGAAGTAAAATGTAAAAAAAGGTTTCAATAAATTATAGAAAATAAATAACGGAAAGGTGGTGCGTGCATATGTATTCACCCCCTTTGCTATGTAGCCCCTAAATAAGATCTGGTGCAACCAATAACCTTCAGAAGTCACATAATTAGTTAAATAAAGTCCACCTGTTTGCAATCTAAGTGTCACATGATCTGTCACATGATCTCAGTATATATACACCTGTTTGAGAGGCCCTAGAGTCTGCAACACCACTAACCAAGGGGCACCACCAAGCAAGCGGCACCATGAAGACCAAGGAGCTCGCCAAACAGGTCAGGGACAAAGTTGTGGAGAAGTACAGATCAGGGTTGGGTTATAAAAAAATATCAGAAACATTGAACATCCCACAGAGCACCATTAAATCCATTATTAAAAAATTGAAAGAATATGGCACCACAACAAACCTGCCAAGAGAGGGCCGCCCACCAAAACTCACGGACCAGGCAAGGAGGGCATTAATCAGAGAGGCAACAAAGAGACCAAAGATAACCCTGAAGGAGCTGCAAAGCTCCACAGCGGAGATTGGAGTATCTGTCCATAGGACCACTTTAAGCCGTACACTCCACAGAGCTGGGCTTTACGGAAGAGTGGCCAGAAAAAAGCCATTGCTTAAAGAAAAAAATAAGCAAACACATTTGGTGTTCGCCAAAAGGCATCTGGGAGAGTCCCCAAACATATGGAAGAAGGTACTCTGGTCAGATGAGACTAAAATTGAGCTTTTTGGCCATCAAGGAAAACGCTATGTCTGGCACAAACCCAACACCTCTCATCACCCTGAGAACACCATCCCCACAGTGAAGCATGGTGGTGGCAGCATCATGCTGTGGGGATGTTTTTCATCGGCAGGGACTGGGAAACTGGTCAGAATTGAAGGAATGATGGATGGCGCTAAATACAGGGAAATTCTTGAGGGAAACCTGTTTAAGTCTTCCAGAGATTTGAGACTGGGATGGAGGTTCACCTTCCAGCAGGACAATGACCCTAAGCATACTGCTAAAGCAACATTTGAGTGGTTTAAGGGGAAACATTTAAATGTCTTGGAATGGCCTAGTCAAAGCCCAGACCTCAATCCAATTGAGAATCTGTGGTATGACTTAAAGATTGCTGTACACCAGCGGAACCCATCCAACTTGAAGAAGCTGGAGCAGTCTTGCCTTGAAGAATGGGCAAAAATCCTAGTGGCTAGATGTGCCAAGCTCATAGTGACATAGCCCAAGAGACTTGCAGCTGTAATTGCTGCAAAAGATGGCTCTACAAAGTATTGAATAATTATGCAAGCTCAAGTTTTCTGTTTTTTTTTCTTATTTCTTGTTTGTTTCACAAGAAAAAATATTTTGTATCTTCAAAGTGGTAGACATGTTGTGTAAATAAAATGATACAAACCCCCCAAAAATCCATTTTAATTCCAGGTTGTAAGGCAACAAAATAGGAAAAATGCCAAGGGGGGTGAATACTTTCGCAAGCCACTGTATATACAGTATATTTGCAAAATATATATATGGGGGATTGGAAGTGATGCAGACAATTACATTGATGGAAGTTACAATCTATCTGCAATATTAAAGCTGATCTACCGCCTAAAACAAAAACAAACAAACAATTTTTTAAAAATAATAATAATAAGAAATTCATAATAAATCAGGCTTGACAGCAATTACCATAAAACCATTAAGCAATAAGGCCCGAGGGGGTGTGGTATATAGCCAATATACCACGGCTAAGGGCTGTTTTTAGGCACGATGCAGCAACGCGGACTGCTAGGACACAGCCCTTAGCTGTGGTATATTGGCCATATAAATGATCAAATACCCCCGAGGTGCCTTATTGCTATTATAAACTGGTTACCAACGTAATTAGAGCAGTAAAAATAAATGTTTTGTCATACCCGTGATATACGGCTGTCAGCCAATCAGCATTCAGGGCTCGAACCACCCAGTTTATAATACTTTATAAAGTACCTGTACACTTTTTTTACTCCGTTTTCCCTTGCGTCCTTCAATGGTACTAGCAAACTTTTATTTTATCTTGTCATGTCGAGAGGCCTGAGAGAGAAGAGCGTCGGCATAGATCCAGTTTCATGTCACGTGACTCACACATCCCACGCCATTCACAACCGACCAGTCATACTCTATCTCACCACTGCACTTATGTAAACGAGGTGGTTTTGTGAGTAACCTTGCCAGAGCTGAAGAAGTGATTTAAACTTGTTTTGGCATTAAGATCCCCGAGCTAATGCCTAGGCTTTAGCTCAGCTGGCTAACACAGTCTTGTGGAACAAAGAAGTCCCAGGTCAAACCCAGTCAGTAACACACTAACTTAGGAGTTGCTGTGAATATAAACAGTGCATTCATTATACCTGACTTTTGCAAGGCAAAGACATAAATAGACATTTAAACGATGCACGTTTTTTAAAACTACCATCAATTACTAACATGTAATTGTGATGATTTGTATAACAAATGGAAAAATTGCTTATAAGTAACTTTACGTCAATGTGTTTTAGAGTAAAATGATTAGTTAGCCCCACAATGCAGACACACACTTAGTCCAACATTTAGATTACTAACGCGTACTAGGGTCTGTGGGCCTTTTGTTTGGTCTGTTGTGAACATATTTATGTTGCTTAACATTTGATACTATTTCTCTGGATCGTTATGTGTCTGTGTCCTTGTGTTCTCTCTGTGTGTCCAGTGATGAAGCAGTTTGAAAATGTTGTCTTGTTTATGTGTGAGGGATGATACTGTATGTATTCTGCTACATCTGCCCATACCTGTATGCTTCATGCCTGTCTTCTATAGCATTGTGGTGCTATTCATGATAACAATTTGGTGTGTATTGGAGGAGAGGTGTTGGCTGCCCTTAATCTGTAGATCAAACACACACACACACATCATGTTATGTCACGTAAGGTGGAAGAGCTATCCATCACACTCAAAGTGCTAAATAATATTTAATATGGTAACAGTAGGCATGGGTGGTGTAATACTATAACTTAACTGAAACCAAAGGAGAAAAGTTACCAAGGCTTTATTGAGACCCATAGTGCACCCACATAAGGCAATACATTCTCAACCAGGCCTATATGGGGCTCCCTCTCTCTCTCTCTCGTGACCTGTGTGGTCCAATCTCCATACAGCACGGCCCGGCAGGTCCGGTGACGCCCCGGTAACAGCCGCCTCATTGGACAGCGGTCTGAGTGGCAGTGCTTACAGCCTATTGGAGGAAGAGAGCGGGACTAATGCCGTGGACAGTGCCATCTTCCAGGTCCCTCGGTTGTGAGTTTGGTTATTGTATATATTTTACACTGTTTGTTCTATAGACACTGAGTGTACAAAACATGCTCTTTTCATGACATAGACTGACCAGGTGAAACTATGATCCCTTATTGATGTCACTTGTTAAATCCCCTTCAATCAGTGTAGATGAAGGGGAAGAGACAGGTTAAAGAAGGATTTGTTAAGCCTTGAAAGAATTGAGGGGGATGGGGGTACATGTTTAGTACATTCAGTGTATATATTTCTGTATTTTGATATAATCTTGTTCCTGACAGTGGGAAGATTCCAAATGGCACCGACGTGATGATTGCACCAATGGGCCATATGGACTCTGAGGGTAAGTCACAGTGGTGTGTGTGTGTGTGTGTATGTGTGTGTATACCCCCTGGAGGTGGAAGCGTAATTCTATGGTGTGCATGCATGTGTGTGTATAGGTGTGAGTATGTCCTTGTGAGCTTCAGTATGTACAATATGTGTCAACACATCCCTCAGATATAACTATGGTTAGCTGGTCTGCTCTCTATGGCAGGTTTAGTTGAATCCCAGTGTGAGTGTTGTGATTGGTGTGAAGTCATGAGTCATCAGGAAGTAACAGCACCAGTCACATTCATCTGACCTTATGAGCACACTTCATACAGTACTGACACGTGTCATGGAAGGAACACTCTAGTGATCAGTGGAGGCTCCTCAGAGGAGGAAGTGGAGGGCCATCATCCTTATTGGATTTCATAAAAATACAAATAGTGAAACATTAAAAAAGTTATCCTTTTTAGATAAAACTATACAAAATATATTCACGTCACCAAATAATTTATTAAAACACTGTTTTGCAATGACGGTCTACAGTAGCCTCAACAGCACTCTGTAGTGTAGCACTATGGTGTAGCCAGAGGACAGCTAGTTTCCGTCCTCCTCTAGGTACATTTACATTGACTTCAATACAAAACCTAGGAGGCTCATGGTTCCTACCCCCTTCCATAGACTTACATAGTAATTATGACATCTTCCGGAGGACGTCCGCCAACCTATCAGAGCTCTTGAAGCATGAACTGACATGTTGTCCACCCAATCAAAGGATCAGAGAATGAATCTAGTACTGAAAGAATATGCTCAGCTAGCTAGCACTGCAGTGCACAAAATGTGGTAAGTAGTTGACTCAAAGAGAAAGACAATAGTTGAACAGTTTTCAACAAATTCATTCTTTAAAAATGAAGAGGAAGCAAGAGAAAGAGAGAGAGTTATATTTAGTTGTATTTTTGTTCACTTTCACTTAGCTAGAAAATGCAGCTAGCTAGCTTAGCCTACTCAAACACCCGGCTCAAACAGAGAGGGATGCAATGTTAGCTAGCTGGCTATGGCTATCCAACACTGGAACTCTTCCAAGTCAAGGTAAGCTTTTGGTTTTATTCATTTATTGCCACCGGGGCCCGCCGGTGTAACTGCTAAACTGCTTGCTGCTGACTGTACACTGTACTGCATGATTATAGCGGGTGTACTAATGCGTTAGTTCTAGTAGCTATGTTGACTATGACGTTAATATGGTGACAACGATGTAGGCTGTGTGTAGCAGTTAGCGGTTATGATATGAAGGTTTGCTTGGAAAGGTTTTTTCGCCTGGTCACAGACAGCTAATGTGTTGTGCACTGAAGTCCACAAGCACAGGGAAAAGATGAGAGGAGGAGAGCACGTAGATGTGATAAGGGAAAATACAACGATCAAAGGGATCAAAGTGAACTGTGTTTGCATGTGATCAGGGGTGTATTCATTCCGCTGATTCTGTTGAAAAAACTTTTCTTAAACGGAAGCAAACGGAACAAAACACGGATAAACATACCTGAATTTGTCCAATGAAAACTCTCGTTTGCAACTGTTGGACTAATGATTACACCCTAGCTCAGCTTGATGCAGGCAAGAGTGTGCAAGGCGGTAATGTGCACCTACATTGTAAACTTTCATTCATAGGCTAGGTTGTAGCAACCTCATGTTGGGTATAGGGAAAATTGGGCTATCCTGTAGTAGCCTAAACCTATCGCTGTTACATTGACCTGGGTGAATGGAATATGAATGAGAGTCATCCAATATGCTGTAATAGAAATAAAGCCATGCTCATTAAAAAAATAATATCGTCCTCCCTCTTAAATGGCACTGACCGCCACTGGTGTGTAATTGAACTAACGTGATGTGTGTGTGTGTGTGTGTGTGTGTGTGTGTGTGTGTGTGTGTGTGTGTGTGTGTGTGTGTGTAGGTAAGACCCAGGTAATGGGGGAGATCAAGATAGCTCTGAAGAAGGAGCTGAAGACAGAGGGAGACCAGCTGGTGTTGGAGATTCTCCAGTGCAGAAACATCACCTACAAGTTCAAGTCTCCAGACCACCTGCCAGGTACTGGTATATGCACCTGTACATTACACACAAACATGTACACACACACACATGCAGACACACGTTTACACACTCATGTGGATGCACATTCGCTCGCACACTGAAATGGTATAGATACATGTGAATTCAGGTACACGCACGCACACACACACTCATGTAGACACACACACACACACACTGTTTCAGAAAATAGAAGATAACTATTTTGTGACAAATGTGGTGTGTGCTCATATGAGTGCATGTGTGTGTGTCCACAGACCTCTATGTGAAGCTGTATGTGGTGAACATTGCGACCCAGAAGAGGATCATCAAGAAGAAGACCCGGGTGTGTCGTCACGACCGCGAGCCCTCCTTCAACGAGACCTTCAGATTCTGCATGAACCCCACTGGCCACTCTCTGCAGGTCTGCCTGCCTGCCTGCCTGCCTGCCTCTGTCTGTCTGTCTGCATCTCATGCATCTCTTTTTTGTCTTAGATACTGTTATATGTCATTTAAAGTATAATACGTAGGATGCTCGTATACTGTGTGTGCTGTACCGCTGCCCCCTATATCACATGCTCTGTGTGTCATGCTGGGTATGAACTCTTGTGACAGACTGTTACATAAATCGAGTAGCCGGCCAGCTCGCATGCACACAATTTTTGGTCCTGGGTGCCAAGAATATTCTGGATAAAAGTGTCTGCTAGATGTCTGTTCTAAACATGACTCTTCTCTCTCCTCTGTCCAGCTCTTCCTGGTGTCTAACTCTTCTCTCCCCTCTGTCCAGCTCTTCCTGGTGTCTAACTCTTCTCTCTCCTCTGTCCAGCTCTTCCTGGTGTCTAACTCTTCTCTCTCCTCTGTCCAGCTCTTCCTGGTGTCTAACTCTTCTCTCTCCTCTGTCCAGCTCTTCCTGGTGTCTAACTCTTCTCTCTCCTCTGTCCAGCTCTTCCTGGTGTCTAACTCTTCTCTCCCCTCTGTCCAGCTCTTCCTGGTGTCTAACTCTTCTCTCTCCTCTGTCCAGCTCTTCCTGGTGTCTAACTCTTCTCTCCCCTCTGTCCAGCTCTTCCTGGTGTCCAATGGAGGGAAGTTCATTAAGAAGACCCTGATTGGAGAGGCCTACGTCTGGCTGGATAAGGTGGACGTGCGGAAGCGAGTGGTCAGCTGGCACAAACTGCTGGCTAGCTCTGCTCAGATCCACTCCTGAAGGACCTACTATTAACCTTGTCTATTCTATAGGTTCGTAACTCACAGAGAGAAAGACGAGGATGGCTAAGGCATTCGAGTTTACTGTCTCCATCACTGATCCACTCTTTATGGACCTACTGGACATACTCACAGGTCCACTGTTGGGGTGGGTGCGAGGACCGTTAGGGTGCGGGGAGTGAGGGATCTCTTACGTATGCTGTGGATCTTGAGTTTCAGTGTCAAGGGTCAGGGGTCAGGGTTTGAATTGCTTGAGCTGTGACTGGGGATTGGGGAGAGAATCTTTGTTTGAGATGCGTTCTGGCGATAAGGGTAGTGGGGAGGAAGTAGGTATGTGTTTACAAGAAATTAACTTGTGTTTACAGGAAGTAGTGTAGCCAGGGGAGGGAGGAGGACGTTGTGGCAACAAAGCAAGAACAGAATCAACCAGGTATTACACACACGCTCACACACACACACACACACATTCAAACACACCACAGAGAAAGATGATCATAAGAGACTGACACATGCATACAGGGGATGGACACGTTTAGATTCTCTCATTGCTTTATTTGACTGTAGATGTTTTTATTTATTCATGAAATTATAACTACCTGTGGATTCTCCTCATGGCTTTGTATATTATTAGCAGAATTTAATTCATTTATGAAGCATTTTGGGAATGAAATGTTAAAGATTTATTGTATGGAGATTGCACCTCTTATTTTTGTATTATAATTATGATTATTAGAGTTTTATTGATTATTCTCCTCAATTGTTTAAGTACTCAATGATGAATGAAGAATTTGGAATACAGGGACGCACAGTATATTTTGTAACATACTCTCACTTTAATTCTAATTCTCGATTTGAAATGACTCCCTCATCTGGCACGAGGCACAAAGCTCTCAGCAAGCATGTTTTTACATTTTGGGACAACAATATTTCCCCTGTCTGCTTTCAGTCCCCTTCTCTTCTCTCTCTAGATGTACATTTAGATGCTGATATATCAGATATAGTATATAAACATTGTTCTAAGTATAATTGGTGTGGGTTTTATGAGACTGGGTAGTCTTGTGCACAGGGTCATGTTTATTAGGCACCAAATGGAAGAAAACCGACTGAAACAAGGAGGGACTACCTGGAGTTGTCCAGGGAGAAATGCTAATTTTAGTTTTCAGTTGCAAAATGTTTTCTGTTGGGTGACCTAATGAACATGACAGTGAAAAGTTGCATTGTTGCCCATGAGGTTGACTTTGTATATAGTTGAGTACACTGTCGTTGTGAAGGATCAATATATATATTTTTATCACAGACAATCCATTCTGGATGATTGTAGCTTAACATTTAATTTTTTCCTTCCTTTGGAATGTGAAATATTGGGCACAGGCTTTATCTCTGATTCAAGCCTGGTTTTTCTCCTAGTAAGATACATAGTGAACTCCTATGCATAAGACTAGCGTAGTTCTGACTTCTCCTTACATTCACACATTTGAAATATCACGTCACATGCACTGTCACGTTTTACTTAGCACTTTGTCAAGTTATAGAATGTATAGATGAATATATGTCCCCACTCGTAGAGAAATATAATATATATAAATATAAGTATATATATATATATATATATATATATATATATATATATAAATAAATAAATAAAATAAAATATATATATATATAAATATATGTATATATAAGTATATCAAATGAATATATGAAATACATTATATAGTAATATATTATAGTAATATAATATAGTTGACCATACTTGATTACACTCTTGGCCTGTGTATAGTAAAGTGTGTCCCATGGTTCATATCATCAGGGTCCCCTCCAAACAGTTGTCCATCTATACATTGGATGGGTGGGTGGGGTGGGGGAGTTAGTGTATGCGGCATGCTTTGGACTGTTTCTGTTGGTGTGTCTAGCTCCATCACATATCTAGGTACAAACTATCCTATTGGGCTCTCTGTTTGTCTATGGGGAAAGGTTGGTAGCTGGGGCTATTGTTTGTAGATGAGTTCAATCAAAGTTGCTTTGATTTAGAAATGCTACAATGATTACATTTTGGTATGTTTGTCATAGTCCTGGCTCTGGCTACAGATTTATTTCGCTATGGGCTGGTATGCATCTGTAAGCTACGGAGCTGTGAGATTTGAAGGTGTGTATTGTGGCTTTCAGTTGAAAGGACACACTCAGAGTGATGTCCTGCCTGGGGTCAAGGTGTGAGAGGGCTGGTTGGTTTAATAGTGACCTTTTGACCTTTGATCTTTGCCAAACATTGACCAAACACCACAGGTTCTATCCAGTTGATTCTATGCAACATAGACTTTGTGTTGTGACTGTGTCTGAAATATCTGAGTCGATCTAGATTCTACAGTCTGAGTTAGCAATGCATTGTAGGGGAGGACAATGGGTTATTCTGTTTGTATTTTTCACATGTATCTTTTTTTTTACTGTCTACATGTTTGGGAATTCATATGAACATATAGCTCTTAAGATTAGATTTTTATATGTGTGCTTTCTCATACTGTTATATGCAACTTTATTTATTGCACAAAAACTGTTGTTTTCGTATGTTTTTTTACATCATCAAATGTTAGATGTACAGTGCCTTGCAAAAGTATTAATCCCCCTTGGCATTTTTCCTATTTTGTTGCATTACAACCTGTAATTTAAATGGATTTTTATTTGGATTTCATGTAATGGACATACACAAAATAGTCCAAATTGGTGAAGTGGAATGAAAAAAATAACTTGTTTCAAAAAATTCAAAAAAATTAATCACGGAAAAGTGGTGTGTGCGTATGTATTCACCCCATTTGCTATGAAGCCCCTAAATAAGATCTCCCACGGAGCACCATTAAATCCATTATTAAAAAATTGAAAGAATATGGCACCACAACAAACCTGCCAAGAGAAGGCCACCCACCAAACCTCACGGACCAGGCAAGGTGGCATTAATCAGAGAGGCAACAAAGACACCAAAGATAACCCAGAAGGAGCTGCAAAGCTCCACAGCGGAGATTGGAGTATCTGTCCATAGGACCACTTTAAGCCGTACACTCCACAGAGCTGGGCTTTACGGAAGAGTGGCCAGAAAAAAAGCCATTGCTTAAAGAAAAAAATAAGCAAACACATTTGGTGTTCGCCAAAAGGCATGTGGGAAATTCCCCAAGCATATGAAAGAATGTACTCTGGTCAGATGAGACAAACATTGAGCTTTTTGGCCATCAAGGAAAACGCTATGTCTGGCACAAACCCAACACCTCTCATCACCTTGAGAACACCATCCCCACAGTGAAGCATGGTGGTGGCAGCATCATGCTGTGGGGATGTTTTTCATCGGCAGGGACTGGGAAACTGGTCAGAATTGAAGGAATGATGGATGCCGCTAAACACAGGGAAATTCTTGTGGGAAACCTGTTTCAGTCATCCAGAGATTTGAGACTGGGACGGAGGTTCACCTTCCAGCTGGACAATGACCCTAAGCATACTGCTAAAGCAACACTCGAGTGGTTTAAGGGGAAACATTTAAATGTCTTGGAATAGCCTAGTCAAAGCCCAGACCTCAATCCAATTGAGAATCTGTGGTATGACTTAAAGATTGCTGTACACCAGCGGAACCCATCCAACTTGAAGGAGCTGGAGCAGTTTTGCCTTGAAGAATGGGCAATAATCCCAGTGGCTAGATGTGCCAAGCTTATAGAGACATACCCTAAGAGACTTGCAGCTGTAATTGCTGCTAAAGGTGACTCTACAAAGTATTGACTTTGTGGGGGGGGGGGTGAATAGTTATGCACACTCAAGTTTTCTGTTTTGTTTGTCTTATTTCTTGTTTGTTTCACAATAAAAAAAAATTTGCATCTTCAAAGTGGTAGGCATGTTGTGTAAATCAAATGATACAATCCCCCAGAAAATCCATTTGAATTCCAGGTTGTAAGGCAACAAAATAGGAAAAGTGCCAATGGGGATGAATACTTTCGCAAGCCACTGTATAGCTAATTGAAAAGGTATTTTGTTTTCAGCTAAATTATCCAGTGCTTGTATTTCAGCTCAGAAACTCAGTCTTCAGCCCAATGTCTCAGCAGACACACACACACACACACACACACTAGTGAGTCTTCACATAGACCAGACTCTAAGGAGTCACTTTCTTAACACCAGAGACACATTCCCACCTGATTCTAGCGTTTCACTGAGTTTTTACGCACCCCCACTTTGAAATAGTTTTATTTTTCCAGTATGTATGTAATTTGAAAAATGTCCAAAAAATGTTGAACAATGTAATCACTTGATGTTCTATCTAAAATAGTTACCCACTTGAGATCGATCCTTTTTGATACAAGCGTGCGTGTGTAGTGTGTCCATACCACATCCATGAATGGCCAAGTCCTCCTGAAAGTGCACCTCCCTTTCCTATATGTGTGGTCTACCTAAGATCTACACACACACACGGAAATGTCATCTCTTTATTTCCTACCTTGTAAATACATTTGTTTTTTTTCTACAAGAGGAAACCGAAATATTTCCTTGATATCTGACATTAACGCATGTGATCATGGGATGAAAACACAAGCAGTATGTAACTCTCTTGACATGGTAGAATACCTACAGGAGGTCGATGGAGTAAAGACCTTATAAACCTTGCCCTTACACCAGACACAACAGAGTTTTATCAGAGTATACAAACACAGACAAACCTTATCTTATCAACTCAAGTAGTTGCAGGAGAATTTAAATGTGCTCACAACAATGGATGTTGCATGTTTAGTTGGTGGTTCGTTCATACTATTTTTGTGTCCAGAAATTCTATTTAAAAAGAAAGAGAGATAGAGAGATCAAACGTTACGAGGGGAAAGAAATTCTGAATAAAAATTATCAGATCATTTAAAGATGTATGCTGACTGTACAAAGATAATGCTTGTAAAATCTGTCGGGTTTTCCACTTCTATGTAAACAGAAAAATCTAATGTCATGGTTTTGTGATTGTACACAGGAGGTATTGATAAATTATGCAAATTGTGCTGTAAAAACAACGGCTGTTGCCCCAAGTCTAAATATTAAATATCTGTACAAAGAAAGCAAGGTGGGTGTTTCTTTGTATATTGATTTCTTGACAATGTTTTTGTATGTGATATGTGATGATAGGTATGCATACATCTACCAAGGCATTCCAACATAATATAATCTAAAGTGTATAGCATATTAAACTGCCATCTCTGTTTATCATTTGATCATTATTGTTCTGTCAAATCAAAAACGTATATTCCTCTTATACTCGTCTTGTTGGCCTGCTGATTATCATACAAGCAACGAATACTGAAGTACTGAAAATTCATATGGGAAAGTTGATCACCTTGTTAATAACCCTTTAAAGTCCAATGTTACATATATGTAACGGTGTCTTTAAACACCTGGTAAAGTGTCTGTGCCCGATCAATGCATAAAAGGAAACCACTATCTTCAAGAAGAGATCCTAGTATACACTTGGCACCCTCTGGTGGCCGATCTTTGTAATTACACTATCAGAGATTGCCACTGAAAATGGTGAATATCTCCAATGGTAAAAAAGTAAATTCTGTTACTCCGAATGGTCTCGTACATTGTCAAAAAGGTGAGTTTCTGAAATTCAATGCATGCAAAATGCTCATAAGATGTCCAGAGACGCCTCAGTACATTTTCTAAGAACAATATGTATTTTTGGCGAAGTATAGTCACAAGTTTGTTACGTATATGTAACAGAGGGCATTAAATGATGCAAACCACACACATTTGCATAGATGTTTTGTATTTCAAAATGTAACTATTTTTTTTCTTCAGAAATATGTTGTCTGTTCATTTCTATGGCAGCAATTTGAACTAGTTGGATGTCCTATCAGGCGAGAAGAGGACAGAGCGAGGACACGAGGAGTATGCAATTGAGATTCTCCCACCTACTAACTAATTGACACTTTCCTCGACCACTCGACCACTTATCGGTTTCCGGGTCACGGAGGAGAGAGGATTATCTTTTTTCCTAATGAGAATCTCCCCAAGAAAGTTACATTCTCAGTTGCACAAACTATGGTTTTTCCCTCCAACCAACTCTAAATGCATATTCAGAAGTTGTTCACTTGAGTTGGATCAAGGAGTTGGACCAAGGACTGTCAAGGCTTTCCCAAGCAATCCTCCTCTCTAATTGGCAATAATTTTCATTGTCAATAGCCTACTCAAACTAAACATGGTCCCTTTCCTTTCCTCTGCTCAGACGTTACATCAACCAATGGTTGCGTGCCACGTAATCGACTGTGCTGTCGAGCACCAGATTGCTATAACCGCAACCGAATGGATGTTGCTGTAGGCTAATCACCACTGCCCCCGAAGCAAGCACCAGTTAGCCTTGAGCCAGGCCCATATCCCGGTTATCTACCTCTTTGTCTACCGGACGGGAGTAGCCAGCTAACTAGCTACTTGCTATTAGCCACCGTTAGCGGTTTTACACTATTGTCCGTGGCCTGCACTACCTACCAGCCAGCTCTAGCCTGGACTATTATCGGCCAGTCTGCACTGTCTGCACAGCGCGTTATCGACCCAGAACATATCGGATTTTCTGCCGGAATCACTAAATCACTGGACCTTTAACACCTGATCATCGCAACTAGCTAGCTGCAACCAAATGGATGTTGTTGTTGGCTAATCAGCCTTGAGCTAGCCTCGAGTTAGGCACATCTCCCAGCTATCTACCTCTCTGTCAACTGGACGGGACCTCCTACAGTCGACACGGAGCCCCGCCGATCCATCACGACTGGTGTGCCGACGTAATCTACTGTGGTTTCAACAGGCTTCCCATTGCGACGACCACGAAGATCCATCTGCTAGCCCCCGCCCGCTAGCACACGCAAACAACAGCCGTGCTTCCTGCTCGCTGTGCTTTAGCACCAATTCGACCTGCTCTCGGACTCACATATTACTGTTCACTGGACCTTATGATCACTCAGCTGCACAGCTGATGCCTGCTGGACTGTTCCTTTACACGGTACCCTGTCCTGTTTATCTGTTTAGCCTCAGCCCAAACTTTCATCGCCATTACCAGTTGTTGTCTTAGCTCTCTCTAATAACACCTGTGATTGCTTTATGCCTCTCTCCCATGTCAATATGCCTTGCCTATTGCTGTTCCAGTTAGTTCTTATTATACAATTTCAATATAGAACCCCAAGTCATTCTCAAACTGCCTCAAATAGCTCCTTTATCCCACCCCCCATACACGCCGAGACCGGCTCAATCGGTGCCTCCAGTGATGCTATCTCTTTCATTGTTACCCAACGCTTAGGTTTACCTCCACTGTACTCATAGCCTTCCATATCCTTGTCTGTACATAATGCCCTGAATCTTTTCTACAACGCCCGGAAATCTGCTACCTTTATTCTCTGTACCCAACGCACTAGAAGACCAGTTCTTAAAGCCTTTAGCCGTATCCTTATTCTAGTCCTCCTCTGTTCCTCTGGTGATGTAGAGGCTAACCCAGGCCCTGCAGCCCCCAGTATCACTCCTACTCCCCAGGAGCTATCATTTGTTGACTTCTGTAACCGTAAAAGCCTTGGTTTTCTGCACGTTAACATCAGAAGCCTCCTTCCTAAGTTTGAGTTATTCACTGCGTTAGCACACTCCGCCAACCCTGATGTTCTAGCAGTGTCTGAATCCTGGCTTAGGAAGGCCACCAAAAATTCAGACATTTCCATCCCCAACTACAACATTTTCCTTCTAGATATAACTGCCAAAGGGGGTGGAGTTGCAATCTACTGTAGAGAGAGCCTGCAGAGCTCTATCATACTATCCAGGTCTGTGCCCAAACAGTTTGAGCTCCTACTTCTAAAAATCCACCTTTCCAGAAATAAGTCTCTCACTGTTGCCGCTTGCTACAGACCCCCCTCAGGCCCCAGCTGTGCCCTGGACACCATATGTGAATTGATTGCCCCCCATCTATCCTCAGAGTTCGTACTGCTTGGTGACCTAAACTGGGATATGCTTAACACCCCGGCCATCCTACAGTCCAAACTAGATGCCCTCAATCTCACACAAATGATCAACGAACCTACCATGTACAACCCTAAATCTGTAAACATGGGCACCCTCATAGACATCATCCTGACATGTACCCTCTAAATAGACCTCTGCTGTCTTCAACCAGGATCTCAGCGATCACTGCCTTATTGCCTGCGTCTGTAATGGGTCCGCGATAAAACACTTTAGCGAGCAGGCCTTTCTAATTGACCTGGCCCGGGTATGCTGGATGGATATTGACCTCATTCCGTCAGTAGAGGATGCCTGGTTGTTCTTTAAAAGTGCTTTCCTCTCAATCTTAAATAAGCATGCCCCATACAAAAAATTCAGAACTAAGAACAGATATAGCCCCTGGTTCTCCTCAGACTTGACTGCCATTGACCAGCACAAAAACATCCTGTGGCGTACTGTATTAGCATCGAACAGCCCCCGAGATATGCAACTTTCAGGGAAGTCAGGAACCAATAGACACAATCAGTTAGGAAAGCAAAGGCTAGCTTTTTCCAACAGATATTTGCATCCTGTAGCACTAACTCCAAAAAGTTTTGGGACACTGTAAAGACCATGGAGAATAAGAGCACCTCCTCCCAACTGCCCACTGCACTGAGGCTAGGAAACACTGTCACCACCGATACATTTACAATAATCGAGAATTTCAACAAGCATTTTGCCACGGCTGGCCATGCATTCCACCTGGCTACCACTACCCCGGCCACCAGCTCTGCACCCTCCGCTGCAACTTGCCCATGCCCCCCCCTCCCCGCTTCTCCTTCACACAAATTCAGACAGTTGATGTTCTGAAAGAGCTGCAAAATCTGGACCCCTACAAATCATCTGGGCTAGACAATCTGGACCTTTTCTTTAAAAAAAAAACAACCCCTATTACTAGCCTGTTCAACCTCTCTTTCGTAACGTCTGAAATCCCCAGAGATTGGAAAGATGCTGCGGTCATCCCCCTCTTCAAAGGGGGTGACACTCTAGATCCAAACTGTTACTGACCTATATCCATCCTGCCCTGCCTTTCGAAAGTATTTGAAAGCCAAGTTAACAAACAGATCACCGACCATTTCGAATCCCTCTGTCACGGTCGTCGTATCGAGTAGACCAAGGCGCAGCGTGTTGAGCGAACATACTTTATTTAATTAAAGTGCACACACGAATAACAAAACAACAAACGATACCGTGACGTCCTAAGTCTAAACACAACCAACTTGAACAAGATCCCACAAACACTAAGGGAAAACCGACAGTTTAAATATGGCTCCCAATCAGAGACAACCAGCCACCGCTGACACTCGTTGCCTCTGATTGGGAGTCACTCAGGCCAACATAGAAATAAACAAACTAGAACTCCCAACATAGAACTTCAACACATAGAATGAACACACCCTGGCTCAACATAGAGTCCCAGAGCCAGGGTGTGACAGTACCCCCCCCTAAAGGCGCGGACTGCGACCGCGCCTCAACCAGAGCAAAACAGGGGAGGGCTGGGTGGGCATTCCTCCTCGGCGGCGGTTCTGGCTCCGGGCTTGCCCACCACCCTCCAATAATCCCCCCATAGCGCCCCTGGTCCGGTCTGGCCCCGCTGGCTGGAGCTGAACTGGACGTAGCAGGAGCGGTTAGCTTCAGCTCCGTTGTGGAGCAGTTGACCGGTACCTGATTAGGCACCCGTGACCCAGGCACGGGTTGTGCCGGACTGACGACGCGCACCCCTGGCTTGGTGCGTGAGGCAGGAACGGACCGGACCGGGCTGACGATGCGCACCCCTGGCTTGGTGCGTGGAGCAGCAACGGGCCGGACCGGGCTGACGATACGCACCCCTGGCTTGGTGCGTGGAGCAGGAACGGACCGGACCGGGCTGACGATACGCACCCCTGGCTTGGTGCGTAGAGCAGGAACGGGCCTTACCAGGCTGACGACTCGCACCCCTGGCTTGGTGCGTGGAGCAGCAACGGGCCGGACCGGGCTGACGAGCGCACCCCTGGCTTGGTGCGTGAGCCGGAACGGGCCTCACCCGGACTGACGACTCGCACCCCTGGCTTGGTGCGTGGAGCAGCAACGGGCCGGACCGGGCTGACGATGCGCACCCCTGGCTTGGTGCGTGAGCCGAACGGGCCTTACCGGGCTGACGCACTCGCACCCCTGGCTTGGTGCGTGGAGCAGCAACGGGCTTTACCAGGCTGACGACTCGCACCCCTGGCTTGGTGCGAGTAGCAGGAACGGGCTGGACCAGGCTGGACGACTCGCACCCCTGGCTTGGGTGCGAGTAGCAGGAACGTTCTGGACCAGGCTGACGACTCGCACCCCCTGGCTTGGTGCGAAGTGGCAGGAACAGGCCGGGCCGGGCTGGCGACGCGCACCATAGGCTTGGTGCGAGTGGCAGGAACAGGCCGGGCCGGGCTGGCGACACGCACCGTAGGCTTGGTGCGAGGGGCAGGAACAGGCCGGGCCGGGCTGGCGACGCACACCGTAGGCTTGGTGCGAGGGGCAGGAACAGGCCGGACCGGGCTGGCGACGCACACCGTAGGCTTGGTGCGAGGGGCAGGAACAGGCCGGGCCGGGCTGGCGACGCGCACCGTAGGCTTGGTGCGAGTGGCAGGAACAGGCCGGGCCGGGCTGGCGAGCGCGCACCGTAGGCTTGGTACGAGGGGCAGGAACAGGCCGGGCCGGGCTGGCGACGCACACCGTAGGCTTGGTGCGAGTGGCAGGAACAGGCCGGGCCGGGCTGGCGACGCGCACCGTAGGCTTGGTGCGAGTGGCAGGAACAGGCCGGGCCGGGCTGGCGACGCGCACCGTAGGCTTGGTGCGAGGGGCAGGAACAGGCCGGACCGGGCTGGCGACGCTCACCGTAGGCTTGGTGCGAGTGGCAGGAACAGGCCGGGCCGGGCTGGCGACGCGCACCGTACCCTTGGTGCGAGGGGCAGGAACAGGCCGGACCGTACTGGGGACACACACCACTGGCTCTACACCGGGATCTGGAACGGGCCGGACCGGACTGGTAACACACCCCAGTACCTCTCGCCGTGCCTCTAAACCTTCCTTCCCTTCCTTTACCAGTGACCCCCGTAACCTGGTGGCCTTCTGAATACGCCCCTTGTCTGCCTCCGTCAGCCCCGTCGTCCATGCCCTGTGCCCCCCCCTAAAACATTTTGGGGGTTGCCTCTCGACCGTCCGACGACGACACTGATCACGACGTTGCTCCTCTCTCCGTCGCGCCTCTACTGTCTCACTCCATGGCCGGCGATCCATCCCGGCCAGGATTTCCTCCCAGGTCCAGGACCCCTGCCCGTCCAAAATCTGCTCCCACGTCCAGGCTGCCTGCTCCTGGACACGCTGCTTGGTCCTGGTATGGTGGGATCTTCTGTCACGGTCGTCGTATCGAGTAGACCAAGGCGCAGCGTGTTGAGCGACATACTTTATTTAATTAAAGTGCACACACGAATAAAAAAACAACAAACGATACCGTGACGTCCTAAGTCTAAACACAACCAACTGGAACAAGATCCCACAAACACTAAGGGAAAACCGACAGTTTAAATATGGCTCCCAATCAGAGACAACCAGCCCCAGCTGACACTCGTTGCCTCTGATTGGGAGTCACTCAGGCCAACATAGAAATAAACAAACTAGAACTCCCAACATAGAACTTCAACACATAGAATGAACACACCCTGGCTCAACATATAGAGTCCCAGAGCCAGGGTGTGACACCCACCAAACCTTCTCCGCTATGCAATCCGGTTTCCGAGCTGGTCATGGGTGCACCTCATCCACGCTCAAGGTCCTAAACGATATTATAACCGCGATCAATAATAGACAGTACTGTGCAGCCGTCTTCATCGACCTGGCCAAGGCTTTCGACTCTGTCAACCACCGCATTCTTATTGGCAGACTAAATAGCCTTGGTTTCTCAAATGACTGCCTCGCCTGGTTCACCAACTACTTCTCAGTTCAATGTGTCAAATCGGAGGGCCTGTTGTCTGGACCTATGGCAGTCTCTATGGGGGTGCCACAGGGTTCAATTCTTGGGCCGACTCTTTTCTCCGTGTATATCAATGATGTCGCTCTTGCTGCTGGTGCCACCTCTACGCAGACGACACCATTTTGTATACATCTGGCCCTTCATTGGACACTGTGTTAACAAACCTCCAAACGAGTTTCAATGCCATACAACACTCCTTCCGTAGCCTCCAACTGCTCTTAAACACTAGTAAAACTAAATGCATGCTCTTCAATCGAACACTGCTGGCACCCGCCCACCCGACTAGAATCACTACTCCCGACGGGTCTGACCTAGAGTATGTGGACAACTACAAATACCTAGGTGTCTGGTTAGACTGTAAACTCTCCTTCCAGACTCACATTAAGCATCTCCAATCCAAAGTGAAATCTAGAATCGGCTTCCTATTTCGGAACATAGCCTCCTTCACTCATGCTGCCAAACATGCCCTCGTAAAACTGACTATCCTACCGATCCTTGACTTCGGCGATGTCATTTACAAAATAGCCTCCAACACTCTACTCAGCAAATTGGATGTAGTCTATCACAGTGCCATCCGTTTTGTCACCAAAGCCCCATATACTACCCACCACTGTGACCTGTACGCTCTTGTTGGCTGGTCCTCACTACATATTCGTCGCCAAACCCACTGGCTCCAGGCCATCTATAAATCACTGCTAGGCAAATCTCAGCCTTATTTTAGCTCATTGGTCACCATAGCAACACCCACCCGTAGTATGCGCTCCAGCAGGTATATCTCACTGGTCATCCCCAAAGCCAACACCTCCTTTGGCCGCCATTCCTTCCAGTTCTCTGCTGCCAATGACTGGAACGAACTGCAAAAATCTCTGAAGCTGGAGACACTTATCTCCCTCACTAACTTTAAGCATCAGTTGTCAGAGCAGCTTACCGATCACTGCACCTGTACACAACCCTTCTGAAATTAGCCCACTCAACTACCTCATCCCGTATTGTTATTTATTTTGCTAATTTTCACCCCAGTATCTCTATTTGCTCATCATCTCTTGCACATCTGTCATTCCAGTGTTAATACTAATTGTAATTATTTTGCACTATGGCCTATTTATTACCTTACCTCCATAACTTGCTACATTTGCACACACTGTATATATATTTTCTGTGGTATTTTTGACTTTATGTTTTGTTTTACCCCATATGTAACTCTGTGTTGTTGTTTTTATCGCACTGCTTTGCTTTATCTTGGCCAGGTCGCAGTTGTAAATGAGAACTTGTTCTCAACTGGCTTACCTGGTTAAATAAAGGTTAAATAATTTTTTTTTAAAAACATATGATTTGGTTAGATGTTACGTAAAATACCTATTCAGGCGTTGTAAGCTCTGGCATGCGTCAGCAACGCCTGGGCAAAGGAACACGCCCAATGACTACATAGAAAACCTCACATTAAAACAATGTATGACCATAATCTTCATTGTTCAGACTAGTCATAGAAAAGTTATGCTGGGTGGCTGCATGAGTCTAATTGGCCAAATATGTGCTAGTGAAGGGAGGCATGGTCATGAAGTACCACAAGATAGCCACAAGATGACACTACAGGTCTACCCTGGTCATGACCAAACTACTTGTCGTTCTGGAACCCTCCATTTATGTTGAACAATTGAACGCCAATACATATTACATATTTGACCTTTTAATATGTGTTGAGTCATGCACAATGAGCTTAGGGGAAGGTCTGGGGGGATTTTCTCTACACAGCTGATCAGTGATACCTCCATTGTAACTACCTCTCCTCCTGAACTCATTTCTGAGAGTTGATACACAAGTTTCGATAGAAGCTTAGACCCTCCTCTTTATTTATTTCTAGTTATTGAGATGTTTATTTATAGCCTACTGTTTGTACATTTATTTAAAATGTTTCAAATGGGTGTGAGCTGAGCCTATGTAACCTGGAGGCCCTTAAAGCTCAGGGGGTCCCCCACACCTGCTACACCTCGTGTGTGTGTGTGTGTGTGTGTGTGTGTGTGTGTGTGTGTGTGTGTGTGTGTGTGTGTGTGTGTGTGTGTGTACCCGGATACAGTCGTAAATGTGTGTGTGTTCTCCAACATGCTCCCACACTCTCTCTTTTAGAGTCCCTCACACAAACACTCATTATATAAACTCACGGACATGATTGTGCATATCCTGTGTTCACGTCAATACACACACCCACACAGCATTCTACTGTTGACATTCACATACTCAGAGGACTTATAGAAATCATGTGACTGCATGTGAATGCCCATACAGAACACACACACACACACACACTACTGCCGGTGAATCATTTGATGAATCAGCTTATCGAGTGGGGGCGCCCATGAATTATGCCTCCAGAGCAATATTATATTAGACGATTTAACAGATGAGAATTTATACTCGCCTTCACTCAAACAGAAACAAATCATTCATACATTGGATCCAGTTTATGCTGCCCATTAGGGTAAATAGGGTTTTCTGATAAGGATTAATGGAGCTTGCATAGAAGCCATGGGTGCATCTCAATAGTCTGAGATAGCTTCCTCTCCCTGTCGCCGCTTCTTAATCTTCACTGATCTGACATATCTGAAAAAGTGAAGGGAAATGGCCAGTAGGCATCCACAATGTTTTCATCTATACTGTGGTAGAATCTCAACTGCGTACTCCCCTTATCCTCTCTCCTCGCCTCCTTCTCAAAACCAATTGGATGAGAAAGCCAGAGGTCCCTCCCCTCTGACCTTCTCCTCTAATGCGTTTTGAGAAGGAGGCGAGGAGAGAGGATGCGAGGATCCATGCAGATGGAGAAAAGGCAAGGAGAGGAAGCCCATTTAGACTGCTGAGATCCAACCCTTTCTCAGAAGTGGTGGTAGTAGTAATGACAGTAGCCTATCACTAGAGGGCTCCTTCCATCTCTATGTGCAAGGCCCACAATACACTATATACAAGAAATGATCATCTCTCCACATGGCCCTATAACCCCTTATGAGCTGAGAACAAGTCCTTTTCAATCAAGCAAAATTGTAGATGGCTAATGCGTTTGACATATTTGTCAAAGAGCAATTAACAAAGCTTAGACCTTCACCTCCAAACCTAGACTTGACATTGGCAAGGAAAACTCTCTGGGTGTGCACGCATGCGTGTGTGCCTGACTGCACATGTGTATGTGTGTTTTGATGTCTGTATGTATCCCACTGTAGGGAACCAGGCCAGCGTTGGGAAGATAATGCATGGTGTCTCTCTCTGCACCTGCAGAGCTGCAGTCAGCCCACCTGTTTATTCCGTCTCTGCAGCTGGAGCCTCCAGCCATCTGCCTCTGCTCCCTTAGTGGATCAGGACAGGAGTTGGTTCTGGAAGGCCAGGTTTCCACTTCAGCCCAGGACCTCCACATTTCTAGAAATAGACTAGAACGTGAAGTGAAGTGTATAGGCCCATGTGGGAATGGAACCATCAATCGCCATCCTCCAGCCAACTGATCTGTCCGGTCCAGAAACGAGTCCTGTCCAGAAACAACCCCTAGCCCCGAGCCGTACAGCCTGTATGGCTATATATAACCTAAACCTAGGATTTATTTCAGATCTACACAACTAGCTAGGCTAGAGTATTAAGGTCGGTCACGGAGGGTGCATAGCAGTGATGCAGTTTGACTTTTAATGGTTAACATATGAAAGAGAATTTGCTTTTCATTCCATAAATCTGGAATGTCTCAACTTCAAGAATCCACTTAAAACCCCATGAGGAGGACAGAATTGGAGAATCTTGACTGTAAACAGGAAGGGTTTTAGTTTTCCTTGAAAACAAGTGATGTTTTCCTGAAGTGAGACAGAGAACATTCCAGAAAGGGAAAGCCGGCTATGTCCGATCTCTCCCTTGTTAACACCATGTCTGGCCAGAGGGCAACTCTACGTCGGCCATTACATAAGTGAAGAGGGTGAATCAGATGCTAGCTAGCCCCTGCCTTACACAAACTAATTCATGTCTGTTGACACAGAGCATTTGTTTCACAGCCAATGCCCTCTGAGAATCTTGTCTAGAAGATATCCTTCACATAGCTGAAATGGACTATAGGCTACTAGGGTCATTTAAGTTAACTGCTGCAAGGTCCTAAAGTACAAATCCGAACTTGAGAAGTAGTTAGTTAGCCTAGTTAGCTTGTTAGTTAGTTAGTTAGTTAGTTAGTTAGTTTAAATACTGGTTGTTTGATACTGTTTCATGTTTGCCAAGCCTACGTATAGCCATGGTAGAGACTGGAAGCTGGCAATGGACTTTGAAGGGCGAGAGTTGAAGGACGTTGGTTTGCCGACTTAGTACGTGTTTCCATTTGAACACGCTGCAGCTTTGATTAGCACACACCTGTCTTTCCCTTCGCTGATTGAGCTCTCTCTTTCATCCACATTGTCTCTCTTTCTCTCCCTCTCTCTCTCACTCCCTCTCCTTTTTTTCTCTCCGTCCGGGTCTCTCAGATCCTGCACTTCTAAAGATCTGTTTGTGCCTCTGTGCCTTCAAAGATGAGCCGCATCAACAAAGCCTGGTTATTCAACTGTCATTGTGCGCCTCAGATTTACACTGTGTTGATCATGATCAAACTGACTGTGATCCGGAGAGGCCATCTAGACAATATCACCGGGTTTATCGTCTTGTAAAGTTCAGGCCAGGGACATCGACCGAACGTGGTTGAAGCCAGGGTAAACAGAGGAGGACTTTCTGGTCCTAAACTGAGCTGACGGGTTTGGTTACCTACTGTAGCTATGTGTCAATTATCCAATGTTGTGCCATCTTCTCCTTCCGTAGCCTCCAACTGCTCTTAAACACTAGTAAAACTAAATGCATGCTCTTCAATCGAACGCTGCTGGCACCCGCCCACCCGACTAGAATCACTACTCCCGACGGGTCTGACCTAGAGTATGTGGACAACTACAAATACCTAGGTGTCTGGTTAGACTGTAAACTCTCCTTCCAGACTCACATTAAGCATCTCCAATCCAAAGTGAAATCTAGAATCGGCTTCCTATTTCGGAACATAGCCTCCTTCAACCTTTGGTTATTCTATTCAACAGCAAATACTGTTACAATGGACTGTAGGGTGTCATAACTTGAAATGTTCTCAATAAAAAGGCATTATACTCAGTGTATGAGCGGAATGGTACTAGGGCTTCACAATTGCATGGACGTGATTGTGAACTAACCTATTACCGTTGTCATTAACTACCAAATGGCATGTTGCGCCATGGGTTACAGTGGACAGTAGTGTGTCATAACTTGGCTTTCACCAATCATCCTCTGTTCTCTCCACCATGTTAGGACATACTGATATTACCACAGCTGCCAGATTGAGGCCCCTGTCCTAGCAATGGGTGCAAAGAGTGTTCTGTGGTATATCAAAATGGCATTAAGTCCGCCCCCCCGTCTTGTTATATGTCCTGCTGGCTCATCTCTCTCTCTCTCTCTCTCTCTCTCTCTCTCTCTCTCTCTCTCTCTCTCTCTCTCTCATTCTTTCTCCCTCCATCTCTACTTCAATCCATCCCTCCCTCCAAACTCGAGATAAGCGGCATGAAAGAAGCCATTAGACAGGGTAATATAATTACACGGGGGACCTGTCGGGTAGATGGATAAAGAGGCGGGGTCCATCTGGACTTTAATGGGCCTTTTTCCTGTGCCGCTATATTTATACTGAACCACCTGACCAGGTCCGGCTGTCAGATAGCCAGGGAGGAGCTGTCACTTATACCTGAGACTAATGTCCCAGACATAAAATAGCCAATGTCAGATTAATTAGTCTACATCTCCAAATATGACTCCATGATGTGATGGATTTTAATTAATGAAGGTATCAAAATAAGGATAGCTACATGAATGTTTAAATAAGCAATGAAGTTGTGCATCAGAGCTGTATTCATAAAGCGTCTCAGAGAAGGAGTGCTGATCTACGATCAGTTTTGCCTTTTAAGATTATAAAGACTATGATTATATGGACAGGGGGGACCTGGTCCTAGATCAGCACTATTCTGAGAAGCTTAATACATACGGGTCCTGGTTTACCCCCATTTCCCTTTTTCTACTTAATGTCCTTCTGACATTCTGGATGACAGCGGAATTCTGGAAACGACATTCATGCAACAAATAATGCATTATTTCATTCTCTTATGGGCCTGTCAAGTGGAATTTGTTTTATAATTCTTCCAGAGCGAGGCAATGTTTCCATGGCAATGGTCAATGTTAAAGTTTTTAATCGGCATCCCGGGCAGTTATGACTTGTATAGTTATTCTTAATGGCCTGTCGCCTGACACAAGAAACAGAAGCACCAACTTGATCTGGTTTACTGCTGAATCACTCATGTTCCACCCGTTTGGCCCATTGGTGGGGATTAAATAGGGATCTTTAATTGATTAAATAGATTAAAAGTATCATTGGTCTTTGGCCCTTCCTCCCTCCCTTCCATGAGGAAGTACTTATTGGTGAACATTGCCTTCTCTTAGATCTAGACACAAAATTGGAACGGATAGGATAGGTGTCAACAATAGGGGAGTAGCACTCACTTGCCCTATGATAGACTAGAATGAATGTTCACCATATTGTTTAAACCTATCCAAACCTTTCAGTGTCTAGGGCAGGGCTCTCCAACCCTGTTCATGAAGAGCTATCGTCTGGTAGGTTTTCACTCCAAACCTAATGTAGCGCACCTGATTCTAATAATTACCTGGTTGCTAAGATGAATCAGGTTAGTTACAACTGGGGTTGGAGGGAAAACCTACAGGAAGATAGCTCTCCAGGAACAGCATTGGAGAGCCCTGGTCTAGGGGATAGATGCTAGGGGTCTATTTGAGAATGAGCATCTTCTTTTTTCCCATCATCCGTCTCTGTGGGACCTCTTCCCTTAACCTACCGTCTTCCCCAGATACCCAAAAGGCTTATCTGTCCTTCCTTGATTTCCCCTCCGATAGTGAAGCCTTACGAAATGATAATGCCAACAGTCACTTGACATGGGGAACGACATTCACCGCTGTCGTATTCCCCAAACATCATATCACAGACAGTCACGATCCGTTCCCCTCAGAGAGCCAGCAAAGCATATCCGACCCCGGTCGTCACTTGGGACAGTCGGCACGGAGATGGATTTGGTTGCCATAGTGACCTCCATGAGGCTACGGCTCCCTGGATATGGTATTTTAATGACAGATATGGGAATTATACGATGATGGAATATTTGGACCGTCATAACAGATAATGGACATATACTTTAGGAGATGTACAGTGGGGAGAACAAGTATTTGATACACTGCCGATTTTGCAGGTTTTCCTACTTACAAAGCATGTAGAGGTCTGTAATTTTTATCATAGGTACACTTCAACTGTGAGAGACGGAATCTAAAACAAAAATCCAGAAAATCACATTGTATGATTTTTAAGTAATTCATTTGCATTTTATTGCATGACATAAGTATTTGATACATCAGAAAAGCATAACTTAATATTTGGTACAGAAACCTTTGTTTGCAATTACAGAGATCATACGTTTCCTGTAGGTCTTGACCAGGTTTGCACACACTGCAGCAGGGATTTTGGCCCACTCCTCCATACAGACCTTCTCCAGATCCTTCAGGTTTCGGGGCTGTCGCTGGGCAATACAGACTTTCAGCTCCCTCCAACAATTTTCTATTGGGTTCAGGTCTGGAGACTGGCTAGGCCACTCCAGGACCTTGAGATGCTTCTTACGGAGCCACTCCTTAGTTGCCCTGGCTGTGTGTTTCGGGTCGTTGTCATGCTGGAAGACCCAGCCACTACCCATCTTCAATGCTCTTACTGAGGAAAGGAGGTTGTTGGCCAAGATCTCGCGATACATGGTCCCATCCATCCTCCCCTCAATACGGTGCAGTCGTCCTGTCCCCTTTGCAGAAAAGCATCCCCAAAGAATGATGTTTCCACCTCCATGCTTCACAGTTGGGATGGTGTTCTTGGGGTTGTACTCATCCTTCTTCTTCCTCCAAACACGGCGAATGGAGTTTAGACCAAAAAGCTATATTTTTGTCTCATCAGACCACATGACCTTCTCCCATTCCTCCTCTGGATCATCCAGATGGTCATTGGCAAACTTCAGACGGGCCTGGACATGGGGGACCTGCTCAATCCATGACGGCGTAGTGTGTTACTAATGGTTTTCTTTGAGATTGTGGTCCCAGCTCTCTTCAGGTCATTGACCAGGTTCTGCCGTGTAGTTCTGGGCTGATCTCTCACCTTCCTCATGATCATTGATGCCCCACGAGGTGAGATCTTGCATGGAGCCCCAGACCGAGGGTGATTGACCGTCATCTTGAACTTCTTCCATTTTCTAATAATTGCGCCAACAGTTGTTGCCTTCTCACCAAGCTGCTTGCCTATTGTCCTGTAGCCCATCCCAGCCTTGTGCAGGTCTACAATTTTATCCCTGATGTCCTTACACAGCTCTCTGGTCTTGGCCATTGTGGAGAGGTTGGAGTCTGTTTGATTGAGTGTGTCGACAGGTGTCTTTTATACAGGTAACGAGTTCAAACAGGTGCAGTTAATACAGGTAATGAGTGGAGAACAGGACGGCTTCTTAAAGAAAAACTAACAGGTCTGTGAGAGACGGAATTCTTACTGGTTGGTAGGTGATCAAATACTTATGTCATGCAATAAAATGCAAATTAATTACTTAAAAATCATACAATGTGATTTTCTGGATTTTTGTTTTTCGATTCCGTCTCTCACAGTTGAAGTGTACCTATGATAAAAATTACAGACCTCTACATGCTTTGTAAGTAGGAAAACCTGCAAAATCAGCTGTGTATCAAATACTTGTTCTCCCCACTGTATATGAATTGGCACGACCCAAAGTTTCATGATCTGATTCAATATCCAAAACATATCCTCTATACTATTCACTTTTAGATACGTTTAGCGTTCCACACAGATAAGTTTGGTAATAAGTACACCTACTTTAAATTTGAAAACATGCCACTCTTGTTGACCTCTTACCAAGTTGAATTATTTTCTAGAAGGAAGCTAATCCCCTGGAATGATGAATTTCAGTGTTTTAACTGTTAATTTTGTATGGAAATATAGTGACCACATCGGTGTGCACTACAGTGTTGTACTGTTGTTCATAATTCATGGTGTGAAGAGGAATACGTTTGCTGTTATCTATGAGCTTCAATCATTTGGAATCTACACTGAGTGTACAAAACATTAGGAACCTTCCTAATGTTGAGTTGCACCCCATTTTGCCCTCAGAACAGCCTTAATTCGTCGAGGCATGGACTCTACCAGGTGTCGAAAGAGTTCCACAGGGATGCCTGCCCATGTTGACTCCAATGCTTCCCATAGTTGTGTCAAGTTCGATGTCCTTTGGGTGGTGGACCATTCTTGATACACACAGGAAACTGTTGAGTGTGAAAAACCCAGCAGCGTTGCAATTCTTGACACAAACTGGTGCGCCTGGCACCTACTACCATACTCCGTTCAAAGGCACTTCAATATTTTGTCTTGCCCATTCACCATCTGAATGGCACACATACACAATCAATGTCTCAATTGTCTCAAGGCTTAAAAATCCTTATTTAACCTGTCTCCTCCCCATCATCTACACTGTGAAGTGCCAGTATGAAAAAAATAAAATAAGTATGCACTCACTAACTGTAAGTCGCTCTGGATAAGAGCGTCTGCTAAATGACTTAAATGTAAATGTAAGTGGATTTAACAAGTGGCATCAATAAGGGATCATAGCTTTCACCCTGATTCACCTGGTCAGTCTATGTCATGGAAAGAGCAGGTGTTCTTAATGTTTTGTACACTCAGTGTATATAGAGGGGGTGAAAGATTGCATGGTCTGACACTCATCGGGTTCGACCCACCTGATGTAACACGAGACAAAGTGCAAGGATGAGAAATGATAGTACATAGTATGACTACAGTATATCACTGTAGGGTACGCCCTTCTGGTAATCGTAGATGGCCCTATGCCCTCCCTCTGTCCCCCTCGGTCTCTATGTGCATCTCAATGGAATTGTTAGATCACACACCCTATAATGTAACAGTGTCATCTCATATGAGGGTGTACTGTCAATATCCCAAGACGGGAGGAGAAGGGGTGGAGGGGATGCCAATTTAAACTTTAACATTGACCGTTGCCTGAAACATCGCATTGCTCGGGAATAATTCATAAATACATTCCACTTGGCAGGCCCACAAGAGAATGAAAAAAAGTATTGTTTGTTGCATGAATGTCGTTTCCAGAATTCCGCTGTCATCCAGAATGACATTAAGTAAAAAAACTAAGGGAAATAGGGGTAAACCAGGACCCGTATTCATAAAGCGTCTCAGAATAATAGTGCTGATCTAGGACCAGGTCCCCCTTGTCCATATAATCGTAGTCATTGTAATCTTAAACCATAACAGTCTAAGCCCTGTCTAAGCCCTGTGTAAGGACATCAGGGGGTGTTACATAGGCAGATGCAGGGGGGTGTTACATAGGCAGATGCAGTAGATTGAAAAACATTCCAATGCAAAAAACAGATACAGTATTTCTAGCTTAAACTGACAGATTTTTATGGGGATTGTTTTATTATGCTAATTAGATTTCCACGGGGGCGTGGACATTGACCTTAGGGGGTTTTAAAATGCAAAACTGGTCCAAGATCAGCACTCCTTCTCTGGGACGTTTTATGAATACAGCCCTGATGTACAACTTCATTGCTTATTTCAACATTCATTCATGTAGCTATTGAAACATGTTTTAGTATTCTGAACAGATTCTTTGATGTCGCTTGTGCATTGCACTATTTTGCAGATGTTTCAAAATGCCTTAATATGGGTCTAGTTGCATTAAAGGCCCAGTGCAGTCCAAAACGTGATTTTCCTCTGTTTTATATATATTTCCACACTATGAGGTTCGAATAATACTGTGAAATTGTGAAAATTATGATAGTGCCCTTTTAGTGTAAAGTGTTTGAAAAGACCGCCTGAATTTCAGCCTGTTTTGGTGGGATGGAGTTTTAGTTCCAAATCTCTCTGCCAATAATATCAGACAACTCCACCCAGACAGTCCTAGCAAAATTGTTGCTTGAGAAATTGCTCTTTGCTAAGAAACTATTTTTGTTTCTTTTTGACCATTTTAATTTAAAACAAGCACAGTAAGGGACTTCATTCTTACCCAGTAATGATTTCATATTGATATTTGAAAATAAAACAGCTGCATTGAACCTTCAAATCACATGTTGTTTTCATTTGGGATACATTCGAAGATACAGTACTGTATATGCGCGAATCTGCCCAACTGCCGTCGATGTCAACATCCCTTAAATAGGCTTAACTAATGAAAGCCACAAAGCCAGTGATGAGTGAAGAGACTGTGTGTGTGCTTTATTAGACCACACGTTTAATGTGATCTGAAAAAGGCCCGCGGATTTCCACCCAAATTCAAAAGTCATTTGAATAAACCGCAAAGACTCTTTGCCCTGCAAATATATTTTAATGAGCTGTCACATGTTTGGGAAATTAAACAGTATTAAACATAAAAAAAATTATTGTTTGTTTGTTCTTGAACTGAAAATGAGGGCTGCTGAGCTTTCACTAACCTTAAATAACCCTGAATGTAGTCTTAAGTGTTTCAAGCTGTGAGTGCCTCTCGAAAACCTGGCACACACACACCTCCCTTCCACACTCAGCCGGTCTGTGTGGTCGTTTGGAAGAATCCGCTCGTTGTGAGGAGACGGTGTGGCGTTGCTAGGCAATGGCTGTTAGGGTGGAATCCCAGGGCGACAGGGGGCTGGTCGTGAGAGAGTGGCCCCACCTGCACCCAGCAGTCCCTAATTCAGTTCGGAACACTCCTCACTCTTCCACTCTCTCTCTTCACTATCCTCCCTCTCTCTCTCTCTCTTCACTAACCTCCCTATCTCTCTCTCTCTCTCTCTTCACTATCCTCCCTCTCTCTCTCTCTCTCTCTCGCTCTCTCTCTCTCTCTCTCGCTCTCGCTCTCTCCCTCCCACCAGGGACGAGTTAGAAGTGTGGTTGAGTTCAGCTGGCTTTCTGTTATATTAGCGACAAGGCCACAGGCCAACTGTGCATATCCACCAATATAGACATGCATTCTCAGTAGCAGGTCCTATCCAGTGCTATATATATATACATTGCTCCGCTCCTAGATATTTGATAGAGTATTCCTAAGACTGGTGGGATGTACATTACATCACGGAGACAGTGTTTACTTTCAGCTCAGAATCTTTATCAACAGCCAGATGATAGACAAACCGTTTTCTTCCACGCTGACAGAGACAGACATGTTCAGAGACTTGTTCAGAGCTGGTAGCCTGTGTACTGGTTTATGAGTACTGGAGGTCTATTCCCTGCAGTGTGAGTTGCCATAGTAAATTGTAGGTCTTGGTGGTTCCCTAGGTTTCCTGCTACCACTCCAGCTGACACTGTTAAACAATTCTTATATCATCAGTCTCATATCATCATTCAAACACATTGAAGACATGCATATCCATCAGCTGTACCTATGCCAGATGTGATGTTTTTGGTAACTCAGCTGGCTGCTGTTGAGTTTAGGCTTTAGTAATAACACATAATCCTGACTTAATCCAGTGTAATCCTGTTAAAGTGGGCCTTCTGTTTGCCTTCCTGCTTAAAACAGACTAAACACATGAAGAATGAGCTGTATGTGTGTGTGTGTATTTGTGTGTGTATGTGTACACATGTGTGTGTGTGTGTGTGTGTGTGTGTGTGTGTGTGTGTGTGTGTGTGTGTGTGTGTGTGTGTGTGTGTGTGTATGTGCACACGTGTGTGTGTGTGTGTGTGTGAGACAATTGCTTTTTCTAATTGCTTTTTGACAACTGTACATTTTGTGATACTGTGAAATGCTATGATGTCATTTGTCAATTACTATAATTAGGTTTTTATTCGGGCAGGCATGTGTGAATGCCCTCATGTGTCTACCCTTCTCCAACTATGTCCAGTACAGTCTGGTGGTGGTGCATGGTAAATACTCTCATATAACCAGGACCCTCAGGAAGAGGTCCCTGTGCACTACTATTTAATATGGCTGCCGGCGAAACCTGATATTTGCCGAGCTGAGGAGCACGCCGCTTATTTGCACAGTAAATATATCTCTGATTGGTATAATAGGGGCAGCGGAATGCTCGGATTTCTCCTCTCTCCCCGCCATAGCCCTGTATGGCAAACACTGCACATCTAGGCCTACAGATGGCACAGGAATGATAGCTATGACGGGTAATAATCATGATGCGCCTTGAATTATGAGCTATTCATAGATTCATTAGCCGTCTGGATTTATATCACTCACACAGGCTCTTAAACTCTAGTCATACACTGAGTTTATAAAACATTAGGAAAACTTTCCTAATATTGAGTTGCACTCCTTTTGCCCTCAGAACAGCCTTAATTTGTCAGGGCATGGACTCTACAAGGTGTCGAAAGCGTTCCACAGGGATGCTGGCCCATGTTGACTCCAATGCTTCGCACAGTTGTGTCAAGTTGGCTGGATGTCCTTTGGGTGGTGGACCATTCTTGATACACAAGGAAAACTGCTGGGCGTGAAAAACCCAGCAGCGTTGCAGTTCTTGACACAAACTGGTGCGCCTACTACCATACCCAGTGGCGACCCGTCATTAAGCCCCACATTTTTTGCACAAACAAAAATAAGGAACATTTTCGGGGTGGCTTGCCTGTTTTGCATGTTATTTTGTCATTAATACGTGTCACATATCAGTTTGCAAACAATGTAAAAAAAAAAATCAATAATCATTGAGTTAATAAAGCCGCATACAAAGATGGTCTCTTTTTTGCTTTCTTGAGTAAGGCAGCTCCAAAATGCTGGTGTTTCAGCCTAGCTCAGTGCTTTCTGTGGTGGTGGGGTAGCCAGCGTTGGTAATGTTCTCTAGTTGCGCAGTGATTGGCTCAGTGTTCTGTCACTCATGGGGACACTACATCGCCGTCAAGTCTAAGGGTAGAGCTTGAAAATTCAAGCCCCTTGGGTGCTGCCATAGAGTTACATTAGAAGTGCCCATCCAATAAGGCTCAAGGTCATTGGCCACAGATAAAATGACGTCAAATCACATTATATCTACAGTAGCTTTGATTAGACTGATCATGTCAACATCATACTTTCAAAATCTTAGCTAGCAGTCATCATCATGAATTAGGTTAACAATCTACTGGCAAATCCTTTTTAATCCTTGTCATATGAAGAGAAATAATGAAAATAAATTATAGAAAAAACATATCGGTGCTCATCGGCCATTGGACATAAACATTACACAAAAAGTTGGAAATTGCAAATTCAACAATGAGTGGTTTGAAAGGAATCAGTGGCATTGTAAAGCAATCACTAGCCTGCTATTCAGTAGAGTGGCTGTGTGGTCCCAAATCTGGAATTGAGGGTCTCTCTTCCAAGCTTAAAATGATAAACATTCAACATTGGCCATGCTGTCAATTTACATTTACATTTACGTCATTTAGCAGACGCTCTTATCCAGAGCAACTTACAAATTGGTGCATTCACCTTATGATAGCCAGTGGGACAACCACTTTACTTTTATTTTTTGGGGGTGGGGTAAGGGGGGTAGAAGGATTACTTTATCCTATCCCAGGTATTCCTTAAAGAGGTGGGGTTTCAAATATCTCCGGAAGGTGGTGAGTGACTCTGCTGTCCTGGCATCGTGAGGGAGCTTGTTCCACCATTGGGGTGCCAGAGCAGCGAACAGTTTTGACTGGGCTGAGCGGGAACTGTGCTTCCGCAGAGGTAGGGGGGCCAGCAGGCCAGAGGTGGATGAACGCAATGCCCTCGTTTGGGTGTAGGGACTGATCAGAGCCTGAAGGTACGGAGGTGCCGTTCCTCTCACAGTTCCGTAGGCAAGCACCATGGTCTTGTAGCAGATGCGAGCTTCAACTGGAAGCCAGTGGAGTGTGCGGAGGAGCTGGGTGACGTGAGAGAACATGGGAAGGTTGAACACCAGACGGGCTGTGGCGTTCTGGATGAGTTGTAGGGGTTTAATGGCACAGGCAGGGAGCCCAGCCAACAGCGAGTTGCAGTAATCCAGAGATGACAAGTGCCTGGATTAGGACCTGTGCCGCTTCCTGTGTAAGGCAGGGTCGTACTCTGCAAATGTTGTAGAGCATGAACCTACAGGATCGGGTCACCGCCTTGATGTTAGCGGAGAACGACAGGGTGTTGTCCAGGGTCACGCCAAGGCTCTTTGCCCTCTGGGAAGAGGACACAACGGAGTTGTCAACCGTGATGGCGAGATCATGGAACGGGCAGTCCTTCCCCGGGAGGAAGAGCAGCTCCGTCTTGCCGAGGTTCAGCTTGAGATGGTGATCCGTCATCCACACTGATTTGTCAGCCAGACATGCAGAGATGCGATTCGCCACCTGGTTATCAGAAGGGGGAAAGAAGAAGATTAATTGTGTGTCGTCTGCGTAGCAATGATAGGAGAGGCCATGTGAGGATATGACAGAGCCAAGTGACTTGGTGTATAGCGAGAATAGGAGAGGGCCTAGAACTGAGCCCTGGGGACACCAGTGGTGAGAGCACGTGGTGCGGAGACAGATTCTCGCCACGCCACCTGGTAGGAGCGACCTGTCAGGTAGGACGCAATCCAAGAGTGAGCCACGCCGGAGATGCCCAACTCGGAGAGGGTGGAAAGGAGGATCTGATGGTTCACAGTATCAAAGGCAGCAGATAGGTTTAGAAGGACGAGAGCAGAGGAGAGAGAGTTAGCTTTAGCAGTGTGGAGAGCCTCCGTGACACAGAGAAGAGCAGTCTCAGTTGAATGACCAGTCTTGAAACCTGACTGGTTTGGATCAAGAAGCTAATTCTGAGAGAGATAGCAAGAGAGTTGGCTAAAGACAGCACGCTCAAGAGTTTTGGAGAGAAAAGAAAGAAGGGATACTGGTCTGTAGTTGTTGATATCAGAGGGATCGAGTGTAGGTTTTTTAAGAAGGGGTGCAACTCTCGCTCTCTTGAAGACGGAAGGGACATAGCCAGCGGTCAAGGATGAGTTGATGAGCGAGGTGAGGTAAGGGAGAAGGTCTCCGGGTCTGGAGAAGAGAGGAGGGGATAGGGTCAAGCGGGTAGGTTGTTGGGCGGCCGGCCATCACAAGTCGCAAGATTTCATCTGGAGAGAGAGGGGAGAAAGAAGTCAAAGCATAGGGTAGGGCAGTGTGAGCAGGACCAGCGGTGTCATTTGACTTAACAAACGAGGATCGGATGTCGTCAACCTTCTTTTCAAAATGGTCATCCACAGAGAGGGAGGAGGGGGGAGGGGGAGGAGGATTCAGCAGGGAGGAGAAGGTGGCAAAGAGCTTCCTAGGGTTAGAGGCAGATGCTTGGAATTTAGAGTGGTAGAAAGTGGCTTAAGCAGCAGAAACAGAGGAAACAAATTTAGAGAGGAGGGAGTGAAAAGATGCCAGGTCCGCAGGGAGTCTAGTTTTCCTCCATTTCCACTCAGCTGCCCGGAGCCCTGTTCTGTGAGCTCGCAATGAGTCGTCAAGCCACGGAGCAGGAGGGGAGGACCGAGCCGGCCGGGAGGATAGGGGACATAGAGAGTCAAAGCATGCAGAAAGGGAGGAGAGGAGGGTTGAGGAGGCAGAATCAGAAGAATGGAGGGAGAAGGATTGAGCAGAGGGAAGAGATGATAGGATGGAAGAGGAGAGAGTAGCGGGAGAGAGAGAGCGAAGGTTGCGATGGCGCATTACCATCTGAGTAAGGGCAGAGTGAGTAGTGTTGGAGGAGAGCGAGAAAGAAAAGGATGCAAAGTAGTGGTCGGAGACTTGGAGGGGAGTTGCAGTGAGATTAGTAGAAGAACAGCATCTAGTAAAGATGAGGTCAAGCGTATTGCCTGCCTTGTGAGTAGGGGGGGACGGTGAGAGGGTGAGGTCAAAAGAGGAGAGGAGTGGAAAGAAGGAGGCAGAGAGAAATGAGTCAAAGGTAGACATAGGGAGGTTAAAGTCACCCAGAACTGTGAGGGGTGAGCCATCCTCAGGAAAGGAACTTATCAAGGCATCAAGCTCATTGATGAACTCTCCAAGGGAACCTGGAGGGCGATAAATTATAAGGATGTTAAGCTTGAATGGGCTAGTGACTGTGACAGCATGGAATTCAAATGAGGAGATGGACAGATGGGTCAGGGGAGAAAGAGAGAATGTCCACTTGGGAGAGATGAGGATTCCTGTGCCACCACCCCCCTGACCAGATGCTCTCAGGGTATGCGAGAACACATGGTCAGACGAGGAGAGAGCAGTAGGAGTAGCAGTGTTTTCTGTGGTAATCCATGTTTCCGTCAGCGCCAAGAAGTCGAAGGACTGGAGGGTAGCATAGGCTGAGATGAACTCTGCCTTGTTGACCGCAGAACGGCAGTTCCAGAGGCTGCCGGAGACCTGGAACTCCACGTGGGTCGTGCGTGCAGGGACCACCAGGTTAGAGTGGCAGCAGCCACGCGGTGTGAGGCGTTTGTATAGCCTGTGCGGAGAGGAGAGAACAGGGATAGACAGACACATAGTTGACAGGCTACAGAAAATGACTACAATAATGCAAAGGAGATTGGAATGAAATGAACTAAACATCTGGGAAAGCGAGAGAGCGGGGCCTCCCTTCCTCACTAACGTTTCACTGAAACACTCAAATATAACTTTCCCAACTTCCACCTCAGAAACTATAATTGTTGTAAACTACAGCGGTTCAATGTTTTCTAGGAATAGACTAACTTACTTTATTCAGCTAGCTAACTTGGTACAGCATTCTTCCGTGAAAACCGTCCAGGGCACCGAATCCTATGACGCCACAGCCAACTAGCATGCCAGCCTCCAACAACATGGTTTAGCACCAATACTCGGCCACAACAAACCACCAGTGTGTCAACACGCCAAGCAGATCATTCGTGTCCGTGTCTAACGTTGTGTAAAGTTCTGGGTTAGTCCCGACAGCTTGAGCGAGTCCGTCGTCAACTTATTCAGCCAGTTAGTTAGCTAGAATAGTTAGCATACTAGCTAGCCATTGCTTTCTGCCAACGAAACCCCTCCTCCCACGGCACGAACACACAGAGAGAGCCAAGCTAACGTTAACTAGTCACCCATGTCCCGAATTCCCTTGAACGACTCTGGTTACCAGTATGTAGAAACAAAACACAAATGTAGGTTATAACTTACCCCTAGCAGCTACTGTTAGCCAGCCAAGTGCAAAGCTAGCCACTGAATCGACTCAGCCAGTTTGCGTCTGTTCGCTAGGTCGTTCCAGCTATTGTTTAGTTAGCTATCCAGGTAGCAACAAGCTAGCTATATTTCGAACACAGTAGCTACTAACTTCCTAACGCCAACGCTTCAGACAATGAGGTTAGAAAAACAGCTGAATGGTAGGCAACTAGCTGGCATAATTACAGGTACTCTCAAGCGTGAAACAACTATCCACAGTTGCTAATAGTTACCAGTAGCTACCCGCTAGCTAGTCCAGGTAGTGGGTTAGCTAGCCTCGTGCTTTACCGGGCTCAGCCGAATACAATACTTACCTACAATAAATGCCTACAATAACCTAAGATAACTACAATAACCTACGATAACTACCTACAATACCTACAATACCTAACTACAATCTAAATACATGGTTTAAGCTTTACTCGACACCATATAAGCCATATAAGCCAAGCTTACCTCCCGCCAGAGAGATACACAACCTAACCCGACGACAGTCACAGTACCCACAGTACCCGTCAATGAAGACTGATTTGTGCCGCGCTCAAAACAACTGTTAACTCTGAACTGCAAAATCTGCGAGTTCAAGACAACTGGGAACTCGAGAAAAAAACGAGCTTCAACTGGGAAATTCGTTTTCGAACGGTCATTCAACTCAGAATTGTAAAATCCGGAACTCGGGCCTCTTTCTAGAGCTACGACCTGAAGATCACAGACATCATCATGATTCGACCTTGTTTTTTTCAGAGTTCCCAGTTGTCTTGAAAGCACCATAAATCCAGAGAATGACAAAATCTGCCCACAAAGGACTGCCGCGCCACCTTCCTATTCAAGTGAGCACAGCACAACAAGGTGAGTCCAAAAATGTATTGTATGCTGCTGCATAAATGATGTAATATGCCAGGGAGATATGTATACTGTAGCTAAGAAAGTAATCCTAAGTGTATGTTGTGTAGTTGTCACGGTTTCGGCCGAGGCTGCCTCTCTCCCTTGTTCGGGCAGGCTTCGGCGTTCGTCGTCTCCGGAATTCTAGCTGCCACCGCTAGATGTTTCATGTTCGTTTGCTTTTGTCTGTTTGTTTACACACCTGTTTCTGTTTTGACGTAATTAGTGTCCTATAAGTTTCTCGTTGTGTTTGTCTAGTGTTGTGTGTGATTGTTTCCGTCAGTGTTGTGTTTTGCTCGGTTGAGCGTATTGTCTCCACTGTGCTGGAGCTTATTTTTGCACTTGTGTGTGCACCGTTACATTTTGTCGCACCTGTTAGTGCGCATTTACCTTTCGCCTTCGTGCGGGTTTTGCTGTCGGGCTTAGTTGTCCTGTTGCCTGTGTTGGGCCAGTAATACAGCCTTTGGAACATTCAGTCTGCGTCCTGCATTTGATTCCTACACTACACCTACAACACGCCCTGACAGAATCACACACCACAACAATGGAATCAGCAGGAGCCGAAGCAGCCCAGACGAGACTGGAAGCCCAGGTTCGGGACCAGCAAGAGCAGCTCCTGCAGATGGGGACCGCCCTGCAGGAGGTGATTACCACACTCCGAGGCTGGGGTTCGCCTCCACCGCCGCCCGCCCTGCCAGCACCATCGGCCAGCCCGCCCATTCCAGCGCCGGAACCTCGAGGAGTCCGACTATCTCTCCCGAGGGCCTACGACGGGACCGCGGCTGGGTGTCAGGGATTCCTGCTCCAGGTAGAGCTATACCTGGCCACAGTGCACCCGGCACCTTCAGGGCATGAGAGCGTGTCCGCCCTGATCTCCTGCCTGGCCGGGAAAAGCGTTGGAGTGGGCCAACGCGGAGTGGAGGAAGATCGACGCCACGACGATTACGTACACCGAGTTCTCCCGCCGCTTCAGGGCGGTGTTTGACCATCCCCCGGAGGGGAAAGCGGCGGGGGAGCGTCTGGTCTTCCTCCGGCAGGGGAGGAGAAGTGCCCAGGAATTCGCGCTCGAATTCCGTGACTCTAGCGGCAGATGCAGGGTGGAATGATCGGGCCCTCATCGATCTATACCGATGCAGCCTACGAGAGGACGTCCGTCGGGAGCTGGCTTGTAGGGACACCAGCCTCACTTTCGACCAGCTGGTTGATATGTCCATCAGGCTGGATACCTTGCTGGCTACCCGCGGACGTCCTGCGGAGGGTCCGTCCATTCCACCCTCCAGCGTCTCCGAGCCTTGTCCTATGGAGCTCGGGGCGCTGGCGCTAGAGAGAGGAGGAGTCGGCAGGCTAGGGGGTCCATCCACTGCACCAACTGTGGTCGGGGAGGACACACCGCGGCTAGGTGCTGGGGATGGCCTCCTAGGGGAGATGACGACAGGTCCCGCACTGGGGATTCCCTCCAGGTGAGTAGGCGCCCACTCACCCAGAGCTCACTGTTGCCCATTTTTGTATGCCTGTACGTTTTCCACAGGTAGCACCTCATTCCCAGCATAAGGCGCTGGTAGATTCAGGCGCAGCTGGGAATTTTATTGATAAAAAGTTTTGTTTAGCGTTAGGGATTCCCCTCATTCCTGTTGATGTTCCTTTTCCCGTTCACGCCCTAGATAGTCGTCCGTTGGGTACGGGCTTAATCAGGGGAGGTCACGGCGCCACTTAGGATGTGTGCGCAGGGGGATCATCAGGAGATGATTCAGCTGTTCCTGATTGACTCTCCTGCGTATCCGGTGGTGCTGGGCATGCCCTGGTTGAGTACCCATAACCCAGCGATTTCGTGGCAGGAGAGGGCTCTGATGGAGTGGTCTGCTCAGTGTGTGGGTAGGTGTTTGGGCGTTTCCGTAGGGGCTACCTCGGTGGAGAGTCCAAACCAGGTGCCCGCATTGCACGTTCCACCTGAGTATGGGGATTTGGCTATTGCGTTTAGTAAGGCGAGGGCGACGCGGTTGCCACCCCATAGGCAGGGGGATTGTGCGATAAACCTCCAGGCAGGAGCTGCGCTCCCACGGAGCCATGTGTATCCTCTGTCTCAGGAGGAGAAGAAAGCTATGGAGATTTACATAGACAAATCGCTGAGACAAGGATACATACGGCCGTCCACTTCCCCAGCGTCATCGAAGTTTCTTTTTCGTGAAGAAAAAGGATGGTGGTTTGCGTCCGTGCATCGATTACCGTGGTCTCAATCAGATTACGGTGAAGTATAGTTATCCACTCCCGCTGATTTCGACCATGACTGAGTCGTTGCATGGGGCGCGTATCTTCACGAAATTAGATCTCAGGAGCGCGTACAACTTGGTGCGCATCAGGGAGGGTGATGAATGGAAAACAGCCTTTAGTACCACCTCGGGCCATTACGAGTATCTGGTCATGCCATACGGGTTGATGAACGCTCCATCAGTTTTCCAATCATTTGTGGATGAGATCTTCAGGGACATGCAGGGGCAGGGGGTGGTGGTGTACATTGATGACATTCTCGTGTACTCACCTACCCGTGTCGAGCATGTGGCCCTGGTGCGCAGGGTGTTGCGGAGGCTGGTGGAGCACGACCTGTATGTGAAGGCAGAGAAGTGTCTGTTTTTCCAGGAGTCGGTCTCCTTTTTGGGTTATCAGTTGTCTGCGTCAGGGGTGAAGATGGAGGTAGACCGGGTGTCGGCCGTGCGTAATTGGCAAACACCAACCACTGTGAAGGAGGTGCAGCAGTTTTTGGGGTTTGCAAATTACTACAGGAGGTTTATCCGGGGTTTTGGACAGGTGGCAGCTCCCATCACGTCTCTGTTGAAGGGGGGTCCGGTGCGTCTGCAGTGGTCGGCCGAGGCGGACAGGGCGTTTGGGAGGCTGAAGGACCTGTTTACCTCGGCCCCGGTGCTGGCGCATCCGGATCCCTCTTTGCCGTTCCAAGTAGAGGTGGACGCGTCGGAGGCCGGTTTAGGAGCCGTGCTTTCACAACGGTCTGGCGCGCCACCTAAACTCCGCCCCTGTGCTTTTATTCTAAGAAGCTCAGTCCGGCGGAGCGGAACTATGACGTAGGGGACAGGGAGCTGTTAGCCGTGGTACAGGCTCTAAAGGTGTGGAGGCACTGGCTTGAGGGGGCTCAACACCCTTTCCTCATTTTGACGGACCACCGTAACCTGGAGTACATCCGGGCGGCGAGGAGGCTGAACCCTCGCCAGGCAAGATGGAGTATGTTCTTGACCAGGTTTACTTTTAAGATCACGTACATCCCTGGGTCACAGAATGGCAAGGCAGATGCGCTGTCTCGGCGGTATGACGCGGAGGAGAGGTCCGTGGAGCCCACTCCCATACTGCCTGAGTCGTGTCTGGTGGCACCGGTAGTGTGGGAGGTCGATGCTGAACTCCGAGCGGGCGTTACGCACCGACCCTAGTCCACCACAGTGCCCGGAGGGTCGGAAGTACGTTCCGCTCGAGGTTCGGGATCGATTGATCTATTGGGCTCACACGTCACCCTCCTCTGGACATCCGGGTATCGGCCGGACAGTGCACTGTCTTAGTGCCAAGTACTGGTGGCCCACGTTGGCAAGGGATGTGAGGGTTTATGTTTCCTCCTGCTCGGTGTGCGCCCAGTGTAAGGCGCCTAGACATCTACCTAGGGGGTAAGTTGCTACCCCTGCCCGTTCCACAACGGCCATGGTCCCACCCATCAGTGGACTTTATAACAGACCTTCCCCTCTCCCAAGGGAATACTACCATCCTGGTCGTTGTGGACCGGTTCTCTAAGGCCTGTCGTTTGCTCCCCATGCCGGGTCTTCCTACGGCCCTGCAAACTGCCGAGGCACTGTTTACCCATGTGTTCCGGCACTACGGGGTACCCGAGGACATTGTGGCTGATCGGGGTCCCCAATTCACCTCCAGAGTCTGGAGAGCGTTTATGGAGCGGTTGGGGGTCTCGGTGAGCCTCACCTCGGGTTACCACCCGGAGAGCAATGGGCAGGTGGAACGCGTAAACCAGGATGTGGGTAGGTTTCTCAGAACATACTGCCAGGACCGGCCGGAGGAGTGGTCAAGGTACGTTCCCTGGGCCGAGATGGCCCAGAATTCCCTACGCCATTCCTCCACTAACCTAACTCCATTTCAATGTGTGTTAGGTTACCAGCCGGTTCTGGCACCCTGGCAGCAGAGCCAGATTGAGGCTCCTGCGGTGGATGAGTGGGCGCGGCGCTCGGAGGAGACTTGGAACGCTGCACACGTCCACCTGCAGCGGGCCCTCCGACGTCAGAAGGCGAGCGCTGATCTCCACCGCAGTGAGGCACCGGTGTACGCACCTGGTGATCGAGTCTGGCTCTCTACCAGAAACCTGCCCCTCCGCCTGCCCTGTCGGAAACTGGGTCGGCGGTTTGTAGGGCCATTTAAAGTCCTGAGAAGGTTGAACGAGGTATGTTATAGATTACAGCTACCTGTGGAGTATAAGTGTATTAACCCCTCGTTCCATGTGTCCCTTCTCAGGCCGGTGGTAGCGGGCCCACTCCAAGAAGATGAGATCTTGGAGACTCCTCCGCCCCGTTGGACATCGAGGGGCACCGGCGTACTCCGTAAGATCCATCTTGGATTCGAGACGTCGGATGGGGGGTCTCCAGTATCTAGTGGAGTGGGAGGGGTACGGTCCGGAGGAGCGGTGCTGGGTGCCGAGGAGAGACGTGTTGGACCCGTCGCTCCTGACGGAGTTCCATCGGAGGCATCCGACGCGCCCTGCGCCGCGTCCCCCTGGTCGTCCCCGAGGCCGGAGTCGGCGCACGTCTGGAGCCGCGCGTCAAGGGGGGGGTACTGTCACGGTTTCGGCCGAGGCTGCCTCTCTCCCTTGTTCGGGCAGGCTTCGGCGTTCGTGCGTCTCCGGAATTCTAGCTGCCACCGCTAGATGTTTCATGTTCGTTTGCTTTTGTCTGTTTGTTTACACACCTGTTTCTGTTTTGACGTAATTAGTGTCCTATAAGTTTCTCGTTGTGTTTGTCTAGTGTTGTGTGTGATTGTTTCCGTCAGTGTTGTGTTTTGCTCGGTTGAGCGTATTGTCTCCACTGTGCTGGAGCTTATTTTTGCACTTGTGTGTGCACCGTTACATTTTGTCGCACCTGTTAGTGCGCATTTACCTTTCGCCTTCGTGCGGGTTTTGCTGTCGGGCTTAGTTGTCCTGTTGCCTGTGTTGGGCCAGTAATACAGCCTTTGGAACATTCAGTCTGCGTCCTGCATTTGATTCCTACACTACACCTACAACACGCCCTGACAGTAGTAAGCTGTCAGTAGCCCATGCGCCTCACCCTAATAATTTGGTCAATTATTTGTCTGTTAGTTTGCTAATGGACGCATGTACATTTGTGTAATATAATGGAGACAATTAATTTTGCCTACTGTTCTGACTTGGTGGTGCACATGTAGCCTATAGCCTGTTTTAGAGAAATGTAATCATTGTCATATAAGCTTTCATTGTCTGCTTATATGCCCCCTTTATTTATCCTACGGTTCTGACTTGGTGTACAATTAATTTTTTGTATACTCTGGTATTTACTTTAGTGATTTACTTTGGCAAACTGAGATTACATTTTAATAAGGCTTGCTGGGGTAGAGGTATCAAACTAACTGATTATATTGTCAGTGTAGCCTGCTGTAGCTTACGTGGGATATCCAGAACTTCTTAACAATAACATTTAATCTATCATTTTGCAACTATCTGTTACTGCATGTGCACTTTATCAAGGTCAGAGTTTAATGTATAACCACTTGTAGAATATAGGATACAAACCATGCTCTGGTAGTGAATTACCCTCTGTGCTCATTTCAATTAGGCTAATGATACCCATTGATTCTCGAATAATATAACTTATTAATGCCCTGAGAGGTTAACCCCACCCCCTCCCAATATCTGGGGGTACTGAATTGTAATATAGATAGATACAGTTGAAGTCTGAAGTTTACATACACTTAGGTTGGAGTCATTAAAACTCGTTTTTCAACCACTCCACAAATTTCTTGTTAACAAACTATCGTTTTGGCAAGTCGGATAGGACATCACTTTGTGCATGACACAAGTAAATTTTCCAACAATTGTTTACAGACAGATTACTTCACTTATAATTCACTGTATCACAATTCCAGTGGGTCAGAATTTTACATACACTAAGTTGACTGTCCCTTTAAACAGCTTGGAAAATTCCATGGCTTTAGAAGCTTCTGATAGGCTAATTGACATCATTTGAGTCAATTGGAGGTGTACCTGTGGATGTATTTCAAGGCCTACCTTCAATCTCAGTGCCTCTTTGCTTGACATCATGGGAAAATCAAAAGAAATCAGCCAAGACCTCAGAAAAATAATTGTAGACCTCCACAAGTCTGGTTCATCCTTGGGAGCAATTTCCAAACGCCTGAAGGTACCACGTTCATCTGTACAAACAATAGTACGCATTATAAACACCATGGGACCACACAGCCGTCATACCGCTCAGGAAGGAGACGTGTTCTGTCTCCTAGAGATGAACGTACTTTGGTGCGAAAAGTGCAAATCAATCCCAGAACAACAGCAAAGGACAAGGTACAAAAGTATCTATATCCACAGTAAAACGAGTCCTATTTCGACATAACCTGAAAGGCCGTTCAGCAAGGAAGAAGCCATTGCTCCAAAACCGCCATAAAAAAGCCAGACTACTGTTTGCAACTGCACATGGGGACAAAGATCGTACTTTTTGGAGTAATGTCCTCTGGTCTGATGAAACAAAAATAGGACTGTTTGGCCATAATGACCATTGTCATGTTTGGAGGAAAAAGGGGGTTGCTTGCAAGCCGAAGAACACCATCCCAACCATGAAGCACGGGGGTGGCAGCATCATGCTGTGGGGGTGCTTTGCTGCAGGAGGGACTGGTGCACTTCACAAAATAGATGGTATCATGAGGAAGGAAAATTATGTGGATATATTGAAGCAACATATCAAGACATCAGTCAGGAAGTTAAAGCTTGGTCGCAAATGGGTCTTCCAAATGGACAATGACCCCAAGCATACTTCCAAAGTTGTGGCAAAATGACTTAAGGACAACAAAATCAAGGTATTGGAGTGGCCATCACGAAGCCCTGACCTCAATCCTATAGAACATTTGTGGGCAGAACTGAGAAAGCGTGTGCGAGCAAGGAGGCCTACAAACTTGTCTCAGTTACACCAGCTCTGTCAGGAGGAATGGGCCAAAATTCACCCAATTTATTGTGGGAAGCTTGTGGAAGGCTACCCGAAACGTTTGACCCAAGTTAAACAATTTAAAGGCAATGCTACCAAATACTAATTGAGTGTATGTAAACTTCTGACCCACTGGGAATGTGATGAAATAAATAAAAGCTTAAATAAATCATGCTCTCTACTATTATTCTGACATTTCACATTCTTAAAATAAAGTGGGGATCCTAACTGACCTAACACAGGGAATTTCTACTAGGATTAAATGTCAGGAATTGTGAAAAACTGAGTTTAAATAATATGTAGTTGGCTAAGGTGTATGTAAACTTCCGACTTCAACTGTAGATAAATAGATAGATAGATAGATAGATAGATAGATAGATAGATAGATAGATAGATAGATAGATAGATAGATAGATAGATAGATAGATAGATAGATAGATAGATAGATAGATAGATAGATAGATAGATAGATAGATAGATAGATAGATAGATAGATAGATAGATGCAAATATAAGAGTGATTGCATATCCCCAGTCACAATTTCCTTTAACCTGATAGCAATATCATACATATGTGATATAATGTTTGTCTGCCAGTGGTTTGATTCTGACCGGCTGGTGTTGTGTGCTGGCTAGGCAGTGGCTGTGCGTTGCCCATCCCCAACGAGGAGTGAGTGCCTTGTATGGAGAGCAACGCGTGATGATGATCGTTCTCAGGCAGGGGGTGGGGGTTGAGTGGAGTGGGGGGCTTGGAAACCTATCCGCTCGGGAGGGCTCTCTCACACACGTTGCCTACACACACTGTTCCGTGCTGGCGAGCAGAGGAGATAGGAGAACCGGGCGTCCTCCATATCCACTCTTGTCCTAAACACACAATGCGCGCGTCTTGTAGGATTACCGCCGGAGATCTGACACACACTCTTTGAAAAAGACATACAAATACAAACTCACCAGAGGGAGACGAACCAGCTGAGATTTGTTTTCAAACTGCGTGACAGGTCCGCTGAACGCGCAAGAAGACGCACACGGTTCCAGGATTTGGACTGCTTCACGCATCTCTTTCCCTGTCTGGAGTCGGTTTTTATTATAGTGTGTTGGGAACTCCGTTCAATCATGGATACCTACAGCTCCTTCACCGCTCTGCTTTTACTTCTGGCTTCGTTAAATAGTGTGTCAACCGTGCAGTTCCCGTCGCCACTTCTGTGAGTAGCCTTACCAACGAGAGTTTGTCCTCCGATGACAGCCTGTGTGCTTTCCCTTTACTAAACCTAAAGCAAAATAGACAATTATTTAAGGATATTATGATGTAGGCTAGTTGTTATTTATATTGTTATAATATAAGTATACAATTATAATAGGCCTATTTAACTATGTTGTTATTATTATTAATAGCCTTATAATAGCCTACAACATTTTTGAAAAACTTGCATTGCATTGCAAACCGTTATATCCATCGGTTTATGAAAATAGACAGCCATGTGTTTCAATGGAAATGGATAACGTCTTCGAAAACTGTGACAATGTTTGAATTGTGCTTCTGGATCTTGCTGAATTTAGCCTATAGTTAATAGCCGACTTCGTTTGATTAAATACACTATACACTTTGAATTAGTGGCGGATTAATCAGTCATAATAAATAGGCTATTGTCATTACATAACTCAGGGCCGATTTTATTTAAAAAATGTATGTGGGGGGGGCAAGAACCAGTCATGGGTGGCCATGGGTAATCAGCCAATTGTATCACAAATAGCTTTGAAAATTGCCTTAAACTACGATGTATTGTACTGAATAACTGTTTCAACTGTTCATTTGTACCTTCCCTAATTTATTCAAATAAATACATTTGAAGTTAGCAAAATGTATCCATATTCAAGTTAGATACTCATAGATGTTCAGTGGTAACTCCCCCTCCAATAAATTGTTTTCACCTTCAAGGAATTTTTTGAAAGTGGATGCTGATTAACTGCATTTACACAATTTAAAAGCTCAAAAATTATATTTGGAAAACAGCAAAAACAGGTAAAAATTACTTCAGCCATTATCACCTTGGCTGCTGTAGCTTCATTCACCTCAGGTGATAAGGGTAATGCATAACATTCTAGAACAAACACATGCCATAGCCTACAGAAAATTAGCTGCTACAAACTAGCATCTACACACTAGCTCAGCACCTGTCAAGTCAAACAGCAGTCACCTAGCCATCCAGCCTAGTCTCATAGACTAGATGTAACATAGTAAATGTAAATCCGGGACACTCAAATTAGTATGATATGTTACATTTGGTATGGTTACATAAGACAGAAGGTTACTTATGGCAAAAAGATATGCGAATGTCTAGCAATCCAAAGGTTGCGTGTTCGAATCTAATCACAGACAATTTTAGCTAATTAGCAAATTTGCAACTACTAACTAAGGGGAAGCTACTTTTCAACTACTTAGCATGTTAGCTAACCCTTCCCCGAACCCGAACCCTAACCTTCCCCTTCCCCGAACCCGAACCCTAACCTTAACCCTTTAACCTAACTCCTAACCTTCACCCTAACAACTAACTCCTAGCCTAGCTAAAGTTAACAGCTAGCTAACGTTAGCGTTAGCTACCTAGCCACGTTAGCAACAACATGCAGTGGCATTGTAATTATTTTAGGAATGACATGCTTCTTTCCTTCTATCTACACTGATCTATGTTCTGTTCTCTTGGTCCCCTGGAGATGTAGTGATCCATTTGGCTCTCATCCTAATGGCACCGACCAGAGGATGATGTCATACTGGCAGAGTATACCAGCCATAGGCATAGAGTTTTTATAGACACTGAGTGTTATAGAGAGAGATTTTATAGAGACTAAGTGTTATAGAGAGAGATTTATAAACACTGAGTGTTATAGAGAGAGATTTTATAGACACTGAGTGTTATAGAGAGAGATTTTATAGACACTGAGTGTTATAGAGAGAGATTTTATAGACACTGAGTGTTATAGAGAGAGATTTTATAGACACTGAGTGGTTGATGCTGACTGCCTGACACATTGTACCCTATGAAAAATCAGTAAGGACTTGTAAAAGTTGTTAAACTGGCAATGATTGAGAAATCCAATCCAAATTTCGAATGTCTTTTGGGCTGGCCGAATGATGAGTTTCTGACACGTACCGGCATCTAGTATTCTATTGGTTCCTTAGACATTGAAGAAGTAGTGTGAACGACTGGATTTAAATCTGGGTCTTCAACCCACCACAGGACTCTATTAGCCTAGGCATTAGCTCTGGGAGTTAACAGACGTTTTCAGGTCTCAGCCAAGGATTCTCATCACGTGAGAGAGGTTCACTGAACTATCTTACCTTGACTCTGGCTACCAAGGCCTCTCTAGGTCGTATGACCTTATTTACATTTACATTTTAGTCATTTAGCAGACGCTCTTATCCAGAGCGACTTACAGTTAGTGAATACATATATATATTTATTTTTTATACTGGCCCCCCGTGGGAATCAAACCCACAACCCTGGCGTTGCAAACACCTTATCTATGGACAGAAGTTGCTATAGCCTGGTCCCAGATCTGGTTGTGCACTTGCCTACTTCATTGCCATTGTCAAGAGAGCGTAAACAGACTGGCAACCCGGCTAGCTATAATCCTTGACTACCATATAAAGCTGACTGGGTTTCTCTTTTTCTCACTATTGCCGTGATCAGAGCTGCAGCAGTTGGCTGTCCTCGGGTTGGCAGTGTAACCATACTGCTCATTTTGCTAAATTGACATTGATTTTGATTGACTATTACAGAAGAAGTATTGAATAATAGAATGAACACAGAATGAACACACACACACCGGCTGTTGAGTGGAGCTTTTCAACTTCTTGGCTTAAGAGTTTTTTATTCTGTCTGTCTCGTTCTTTAGCTTTCGCTCTCTCTCTCCTCTCTCTCTCTCTCGCTCTCTCTCTCTCTCTTTCTGCCTCTCTCGCTCTTTCTGCCTGCCTGCCTCTATCTCTATCTCCCTCTTTCTCTCCCTGCCTCTCTCTCAATTCAATTTCAATTCAATTTTTTCAATTTAAGGGCTTTATTGGCATGGGAAACGTGTGTTAACATTGCCAAAGCAAGGGAAGTAGATAGTAAACAAAAGTGAAATAAACAATAAATATTAACAGTAAACATTACACTCAGAAGTTTCAAAAGAATAAAGACATTTCAAATGTCATATTATGTATATATACAGTGTTGTAACAATGTGCAAATAGTTAAAGTACAAATGGGAAAATAAATAAACATAAATATGGGTTGTATTTACAATGGTGTTTGTTCTTTACTGGTTGCCCTTTTCTTGTGGCAACAGGTCACAAATCTTGCAGCTGTGATGGCACACTGTAGTTTTTCACCCAGTAGATAAGGGAGTTTATCAAAATTGGGTTTGTTTTCGAATTCTTTGTGGATCTCTCTCTCTCTCTCTCTCTCTCTCTCTCTCTCTCTCTCTCTCTCTCTCTCTCTCTCTCTCTCTCTCTCTCTCTCTCTTCCCTACCTCTCTCTCTTTTCCCTTGTCTCTCTCTCTCTCTCTCTCTCTCTCTCTCTCTCTCTCTCTCTCTCTCTCTCTCTCTTCCTGCCTCTCTTTCTGCCTGCCTCTCTCTCTATCTCTCTCTCTCCCTGCCTCTCTCTCTGCCTGCCTCTCTCTTTATCTCTTTCTCTCTCCCTGCCTCTCTCTCTCCTCCCTGCCTCTCTCGCTTTCTGCCTGCCTCTCTCTCTATCTTTCTCCCTACCTCTCTTTCTGCCTGCCTGCCTCTCTCTCTTTCTACCTGCGTCTCTCTCTTTCTACCTGTGTTTCTCTCTTTCTACCTGCCTCTCTCTCTTTCTCTCTCTCTCTCTCTCTCTCTCTCTCTCTCTCTCTCTCTCTCTCTCTCTCTCTCTCTCTCTCTCTCTCTCTCTCTCTCTCTCTCTCTCTCTCCCCTGCCTCTCTCTCTTTCTCCCTGCGCCTCTCTCTCTTTCTCCCTGCCACTCTCTCTCTTTCTCCCTGCCGCTCTCTCTTTCTCCCTGCCTCTCTCTCTCTCTTGCTCCCTACCTCTCTCTCTCTTTTCCCTGCCCCCCTCTCTCTCTCTCTCTCTCTCTCTCTCTCTCTCTCTCTCTCTCTCTCTCTCTCTCTCTCTCTCTCTCCCCCTCTGACTCTGTCTCGCTCACTTTCTCCTGCTTTCTCTTATTGTTGCTTGTTTCTCTCTTTTCATATTGCTCCCATCTCTTGCCCCCTCCCCACTCTCTATCTTTCTATTCCTCTCTTTTCCCCTCTCTCTGTCACTGTGCGTGACTGCATCTCTGTGCTCCAGCATTAACCTCACATGCCAGTGTCTGTCTGCCTCAGATGTTCTATAGCCACTCTTCTCCATTTCTCTCTCTCTCTTTTTTGATTTATCTCTCTTTTTCTCCTTGAGATGGAACATGTCTCCTAGGCTGCTCCATGGCTTTGAGGCAGATAATTAACATAATCGAATCTGAAATGCAAAGTCTTATGTCAAAGATTGTGACCGGCGCCAGCCAGCCAGTCAGCCAGTCAGCCAGTCAGTCATTCAGTCATCCAGCCAGTCATCCAGCCAGTCAGCCAGCCAGCCAGTCAGTAAGTCAGTAAGTCAGTCAGCCAGTCAGCTATTCAGTCAGTCAGCCAGCCAGTCAGCCAGCCAGTCGGTCAGTCAGCCAGTCGGTCAGTCGTCAGTCATCTATTCAGTCAACTAGTCAGTCAATCAGCTAGTCAATCAGCTAGCTAGTCAGCTAGTCAGCTAGTCAGCCAGTCAGCCAGTCAGCCAGTCAATCAGTCAGCTAGTCGGTCAGTCAGTCAACCAGTCATTCAGTTAGTCATCCAGTCAGTCAGTCAGCCAGCTAGTCAGCCAGTCAGCTAGTCAGTCAGTCAGTCATCCAGTCAGTCATCCAGTCAGTCAGTCAACTAGTCAGTCAACTAGTCAGTCAGCTAGTCAGTCAGCTAGTCAGTCAGTCAGTCCACAAAGAACAGAGCAGGGAAGAAAGGAGGGGATGTATGGGGGGTGTTTGTATTTACCTTAATGTAGTCATCTCATCTTTTAACATTTTAACCCAGACAACTATCCTCTATCCATGTTGGAGGGACGCTCATAGTCGTGTTCATTGTTCCTACGCCTGAACATAGGAGCAGAACTATCTCATCCCAGCTTGTTTAGAAGTGTGACTAGCTACCACATTGTTTTGCTCTGTGTTTTGCTATTTTGAGTATTTTGTATGTCACATTTTGTCAACATTTTATTTTAAGGTTATAAACTGTTTGTAAACATCATTATGTAGTTATTAATCAATACATTAAGTAAATGCATGCATAAGGCCTTTTAGTAACTTGATCACATGATTACGAAATGTATTTTCTACAAAATACATGATTACAAAATATATTGGCTACAAAATACAGAAATTAATTACAATTAATGATTTACAAACAGGTAGTTAATGGGTAATGAGCTATTAAATAATGCTTTATAAGCACTTTATTAACCCCCGTTTAAATAAAGCTTCACCCTATCTCTATATATAAATGGTATTTTGGCTTGATGGGTGCATGTCATGTTATCTGGTTCCAGTTAAGCATGTGATCACATTCGTCTTGCTTTTGACCCAGGCTCTACTCCTCTCCCTCTATCTCTCTCCCTTCCCTCTTCCACTTTCACTCTCTCTCTCCCTCCATCTCTCTCCCTCCATCTCTCTCCCCCTCCCTTTCCCTCTCTCCTCCCCTCTCCTCCATTTCCATGGTTCCCATCTCCCTCCTCGCTGCGTTTTTCCCTGTCAGATTTAAAGCATAATTAGATTTCATGCTCAACCAGCTGAATATATATATGCCTTTTCGTGTTCCCAACCCTGTCTCCACTGATCTGCTGGCATAATGTAAAGACCGCTCCAACCGCACTCTCTGCACTCACCGAGGCAATGGGAAATAAAGAGATAAAGATGCTATCTGTGTCAGTACATAGGGACTAGAACACAATGGTGTTTGTTGAGCGTGTATTCAGAGGCTGAGTTGAATGATTAGGAGGTTCCATTGACTCAGTGGGTTGGAGTTTGGAGCATCCAACACCATGGTTGTGGGTTAATTTTCCGCATGGGTTTCTTATTCTGAATATATATTTTAACTTTCAACTGTCAGAGGTAAAAGAGTCTATTTATGACCATATTAACAGTAATATATTTTAGAAAGGTGTTTGAAGCCAACCCGGGTTGTATGTCTGTGTATGACACCGCTCCCCATGAGAGAGCTGGTGTTAGCAGGTATATTTCAGGAGGAATGCCCACGGCCCATCTGCGTAAGCAGCTAAAGGCTATATCTGTTACCCAGCTAACCAGACACTAGGGCACACGGTCTGGGCCCACGGCAATCTCTGGTGCACTCTCTCTCTCTCTCTGAAATCTCTCTCTCTGAAATCGCTCTGATCTGTCTCTGTCTCTGTCTCTGTCTCTGTCTCTCTCTCTCTCTCTCTCTCTCTCTCTCTCTCTCTCTCTCTCTCTCTCTCTCTCTCTCTCTCTCTCTCTCTCTCTCTCTCTCACACAGGCTATATTTAGGTGATCTGTCTAGCCTCTAGGGGAGGAGGTGAATGTCCTGACTCTGACTGAGACCTGGGGGTTGTACTGGTCTGGGATATCTTTGTACCGTGCTAACTCGTTCCCCCCATACCCCATACATCTCCTCCACGCTCCACCACTGAAGGCTTGGGGATCCACACTTTATGTGCAGCCTCCTGTTTGTTGCTTTAGTGTCCGGTTTTAGTGTCTCCCCCACCCTCTCCTCCGGTTCAGACCTCTGGGAAGACTGAAAGACTACTTTGCCTGACCTGATGTGTGTGTACACTAGGAAGACTGGAAGTAGAAGTAATCACACAGCGCTACGCTAAAGCTAAGCTGACCTAGGCTACGTCGTCCCCGGCCATCTGTGGCACATGGTACCTCCCAGAGTTTTCCATTGCGTTCCGAAGACGTTGCCCGGGAGATGTTGGGAATCGGAATGGTTAACAGCTGTTTGGACCGATGCCCTATCAACCACAGGAACCACGTCTGTATGTAACGCTGTACAGTATTCCTGAATCCCGGAGCAGGGAATGAGATCTTGGATTTGACTACAACACCTTGTCTATCTGTTGAGGCAAAAGGGATGGTCGTTTTAAGACATCCTTGTCTAAAGCCACACTAAAACCACCAGCTCCATAACGTTTTGACCAATCTGCTCTAAACTCACAGAAATTTGACTAAAGGGAAAATTCACAATTAATTTATAATTTCTTTACCTTGGAAATAGTCTAACTGCAATTTACGATGAGTCATGATTCATTGGCTATATTCACCACTGACTAACACATCCTATAATACCCCAAAACAACGGAGGCTCAGTTATAACTGCTTCATGTCCATTAGTCTGTCAGTCCACACATTAATCCCAGACCTTATAAAGTAAATAATAAATAAATAACAGAGGGATTTGGACTCGATGGGGCTTGTGGTCTGTGTAATGGAGTCGTGTGGACACAAGTGGCGTTTACAACACTGGTTGTGTCAGTGTGGACTCATCAGTGAGAAACCTCAAATCTGAACAAACCCAGCAAAGAGGCACTTAGCCTTATTGTGTGGGTGGTAGATTGATGTTAATTTGATATTTTTAACACGTCACATGAAAGAGGGTATAGTGTATCTGGTGAGGCAGATGGGATGGATGGGTAAGGTTGATCCAGTGGAGTGGGAACTCCGGTGCAGGCGTTTCGGATTGTCAGATGTGTGATAGAGAGAGGGATGGACGGAGGGAATGGGAGAGATGGAAAAAGAAAGAAGAGGAGAGAAAGGGAGATACATGGATTTGTGGACACAGACTGGTATGCCAGAGGAGATTCCAAATGTGTAAATAAACTGTTTTGGGTGTTTGTTGACTGTCCCAGACTTAGGATCTCTGTGATGGATCTCAGCTTCTGTCTTTTCAATCAGGACTTGTTATGGCTCAGCACTGGGCTAATTGGACTAGCACCCACTCCAGGCTGCATTTCTATGGTAACCAGAAATTACACATCACCCCTGGGTGTATTTTTACTGTGTCTGTTGGAACATACTACAGTACATACTAGATGTTCTTCTTGAATTGTTTAGCATTTCGTGAATTAAATATACACTATTCTCCCCTCGCGTGTGTGTGTGTGTGGAAGTGTTTAACTATACTATACTATAAGAATAGTAAACAAACAAAAAATTATACCAACTGGGGACATTTTGTTAGTCCCCACAAGGTCAAATGTTATTTCTAGGGGGTTTAGGGTTAAGGTTAGAATTAGTGTTAGGGTTAGAATTAGGTTTAGGAACGAGGATTAGTTTTAGGGTTAGAGTTAGGAGCTAGGGTTAAGGTTAGGTTTTGGGGTTAGTGTTAAGGTAAGGGTAAGGGTTAGAGTTAGGTTTAGTTTTTTTTTTTTTTTTTTTTTTTTTTTGGGGGGGGGATGGGTTTAGGGTTAGGGGTTATGGAAAATAGGATTTTGAATGGTACTGAATTGTGTCCCCACACAGGGTTAGTTATACAAGACGTGTGTGTCAGGCATCATTGTATTGCGATATAGTGAGATATATTAAAGGTATTTGTTAGTGTATACTGAAAAGACCGTTGCAGGTTAGGTTGATTGTCATTTTGTGATGTCATGGTGATTCCACTGTAGGGGAAATGAACATGCCTGGACAACAGTGGACAGTCTCTCCTCTCCTCATATACTCTCTGTTGTTATTTATACCATAAGTACCCATTGGAGTGCAACAAGCATGGTTTCCATGGGTTCCCACATAACTAGCCGCCTCAAATCTAAGCAGTGTTCTGTGTTCCGGTACTCTGACTTCTTAACAGGAAAATGATGGGGGGAGAAGAGTGAAAGAGAGAAGAACATCAATAACCTCTCGCCGCCCAGGATAATGAGGACGGGAGACAGCTACAAAGCCTACAATTACTGTGTGATTGACCTCAATAAATAAAGAGGATATTATCCTTTAACTGGCTGTTTTGCCTCCCAGGGAGGCAGGGAGGGAGGGAGGGAGGGGAGAGAGTGATAGCGAGCGAAGGAGATGGTTAAAGTGAAACAGACTGAATGAGAGAGAGGAGGTTAGAGGTAGAGTGAGAAATGGAGGGAGAGGGAAAGCAAGCGAGAGCAAAGGAGAGATGAAGTGATAGAAAACAAGGAGAGAGGGAGCAACAGAGAAAAGAGCGAGAGCAAGGTAAACGGGTACAGTGAGAAAAATAGATACCAAAAGAGAGAGAGAGACTGTTTGTCTTCTCCAGTGTTCTGTCAGGTTGGTTATTAAAGCCTACTGCTCCACAGTACCAGCTCTTATTAGGTATCTGGTGGCTAAATTATAGCCTCTCTCTCTCTCTCTCTCTCTCCCTCTGTCTCTCTCTCTCTCTCTCTCTCTCTCTCTCTCTCTGTCACGAACAGAAGAGGACCCAAGAGCGCAAGTTCAAATTCAGAGTTCTTTATTCAAGGTTACAGGCGGGAAGAGGAGTCCCAGGGGTGTCAGGGGTCTTTCAGGGTCCTCCTGTGGGTACCTGTGCTCCGGGGGTCACCAAATGTCCGGGGGTGTCCAGTCCAAGTGCTTAGTGTGTGTGTTCCCCAGTGATGGAGCGGCGTATCGGGCTGAGGGTGGTGAAACGTCTGGGCACGCTCATCTGGTGGTCGGAGACCTGGGGGAACACACACACACAACAGCAATATGAATGGCAGGCAGAAGTACAGAACAGGGCTGGGCAAATATCGTGGTGAGAGACAGAAGGCAGAAACGAGTTACCGGAGGGGCTGAAGATCGGAGAGTAGTCGAGGTCCAGAAGGCAGGTTGGGATAGACGGGGCAGTAGAACAAGGAGGCAGTCAAGAAAGGATCGGTATCACAAACAGGAGTCAGAGCGCAGACAGGCAGGTTACTGGTCCGGGTTTGAAGACGATCTGACAGGGCTTGGCTGAAAAACAGGGCTTGATATACTGGGAGAGGTAGTGGGGAAATGCAGTTCAGCTGGCAGAGTAATTAGAACAGAGTGAGGCAAGGTGAGGATGGTGAGTGGGAAATGCAGTGCAGCTGGCCAGGTAACAAGAGCAGAGCAGGGCAGGTGGAGCTAGTTAGGCTGAGTAGAGAGAGGGAGGTGAGCAGAGTGGAAGATAATTGAATGCAATTAATGTTGCTACCAGGGAGAGAGAGTGCTCATGACAGGACCCCCCCCTCCAAGGGACGGCCCCAGAAGTCCCAAGAACAACATCATGCCGGGAGGGTGGAGGGGAGCAGGCGGCGGGTCAGAACTCCTCCGAGCGGTCCGAGTGAATCTCCTCATCCTCAGAAGGAGCTGGAGGGTCACGGTCGGGAGACAGGACAGGCACTGAGACAGGAGCAGGGCGGGCCGGACGGCTAGGAACCCCTCTTGGACGGCCCCTACGGATTGCAGGCTGATCAGGATGTAGTCGGTGGAAGTCAGTGATAAGGGTCCGGTCCACTATCCTCCTGGCCGGGATCCAGGTCCTCTCCTCTGGACCATATCCCTCCCAATCAACGAGGTACTGGAGACCCCTACCCCTTCGCCTAGAGCGGAGCAGCCGCCGGACGGTGAAGACAGGACCGCCATCTACGAGGCGCGGAGGAGGTGGCGCCGGAGCTGCAGGGACCAGGGGACTTTCATGGACCGGCTTGACCTTGGAGACGTGGAAGGTGGGGTGGACCCGCATGGAAGCGGGCAACTGAAGTCGGACCGCCGTTGGACTGATGACTTTCTGCACAGGAAAAGGACCAATGAAGCGAGGGGCCAGCTTTCGTGATACAACCCGCAGCGGCAGATCCCGGGCAGACAGCCAGACCTTCTGACCAACCCGGTAAGTAGGTGCTGGTCCTCCGTCGGTTGGCACCGACGGCGTAGCTGGTTCCAGACTTCAGGAGCACAGTGCGAGCCTGGGCCCAAGTGCGGCGGCAGCGGCGGGCATACGCAAGAGCAGACGGACAGGTGGCATCCGCCTCCTGGCTGGCAAACAGTGGAGGTTGATACCCGTAGACACACTGAAAGGGGGAGAGCCCGGTGGAGGAACTGGTGAGTGAATTATGGGCATATTCCACCCAGAGCAGGTGTTGAGCCCAGGCCCGGGGATTTTGGGAAGCCACACACCTCAGTGCCTTCTCCAGCTCCTGGTTCATGCGTTCAGTCTGGCCGTTTGACTGCGGGTGGAATCCAGACGATAGGCTGGCGGTGGCCCCAAGGAGACGACAGAACTCCTTCCAAAAGGTTGCTGAGAATTGCGGACCCCCGGTCTGACACTATATCCTGGGGTAGGCCATGGATACGAAAACACATGTTCCAGGACCACCTGGGAGGTCTCTTTAGCAGAGGGTAGTTTGGGAAGGGGCACGAAGTGGGTCATCTTACTAAAGCGGTCAACAATGGTAAGGATGACTGTGTGTCCGTCAGAGGGCGGAAGGCCCGTAACAAAGTCCAGTGAAACGTGGGACCAGGGCCTCTTGGGTATGAGTAGGGGTTGCAGCAACCCAGCAGGAGGCTGGTTGGGAGTCTTGTTTCGGTTACAAGTGGGACAAGCTCGGATGAATTCTCGGACATCCCGTCTCATCCCCCGCCACCAGAACCGCTGGCGGACCAGATGAAGGGTGCGAGTGATGCCGGGATGACAGGCCAGACGGGATTCGTGCCCCCCACTGAATCACAGGTGACCTGAGATTTGCTGGAACAAACAGACGGTTGGGGGCGCTGGTGCTTGGACCTGGCTGGTCCCGAAGAGCCTCCATGACCTGCTTCTCGATCTCCCAGGTGAGGGCCGCTACGACCAAGTGGCTGGGAAGAATGGGAGCTGTCATGGCGGTGGTCTCGTCCCTTCTGAAACATCCGGGAAAGAGCATCAGGTTTGATGTTGCGAGATCCCGGGCGGTAGGAGAGCGTGAAATTGAAGCGCGTAAAGAACAGAGACCACCGCTGTTGACGGGAGTTCAGCCTCCTGGCTGTTTGGATATACTCCAGGTTCTTGTGGTCTGTCCACACTACGAATGGTTCCTTTGACCCCTCTAACCAGTGCCGCCATTCTTCAAGGGCGAGCTTGACAGCCAACAGCTCGCGGTTCCCAATGTCGTAGTTGCATTCGGCAGGGGTTAGCCGACGGGAGTAGAAGGCACAGGGGTGCATCTTGCCATCCTCAGCTGCTCTTTGAGAAAGCACTGCACCCACTCCCACGTCCGAAGCATCTACCTCCACCACAAACTGCCTTGCTGCATCTGGCATCTGGAGGATGGGAGCAGAAGTGAAACATGTCTTGAGGATATTGAAGGCCTTATCAGCAGCTGATGTCCATTGGTACGGTTGTTTAGTGCTGGTTAGCGCCGTGAGGGGTGCAGCCACTGTGCTATAGTTTCTGATGAATCTCCTATAAAAGTTGGCAAAGCCCAGGAACTGTTGCAACTTCTTCCGAGACTCAGGAACTGGCCAGGAAGTGACAGCCGACACCTTCGTGAGATCCATCTGAATGCTGCCCTCGGTCACCACATACCCCAGGAATGAAACGGTCTTGGCATGGAACTCGCACTTCTCTGCCTTCACGAAAAGAGAGTTCTCCAGCAGGCGGCGCAGGACCAACCGGACGTGGTGCGTGTGTTCTGACAGAGTCTTTGAGAATATTAAAATATCGTCAAGGTACACAAATACGAACGTATTTAGCATGTCCCTGAGGATATCATTCACTAGGGCTTGAAAAACTGCTGGGGCATTGGTGAGGCCGAAGGGCATGACGAGATATTCATAGTGGCCGGTTGGTGTGTTGAACGCTGTCTTCCATTCGTCTCCCTCCCTCATCCGCACCAGATGGTAGGCATTGCGAAGGTCCAGCTTAGTGAATACAGTGGCTCCCTGCAGCAGTTCGAAGGCAGACGAAAGTAAGGGCAGTGGGTAGCGATTCTTAACCGTGATGTCGTTCAGACCCCGGTAATCTATGCATGGACGAAGAGAACCGTCCTTCTTGCCGACAAAGAAGAATCCCCGCTCCTGCGGGGGAAGACGACGGTCTAATTATCCCGGAGGCAAGAGAGTCATTAATGTAGTCCTCCATGGCCTTTCTTTCCGGGGCTGACAGTGAATACAGACGACCCTTGGGAGGTGCTGTGCCAGGCAGGAGATCAATCGCGCAGTCATAGGGTCTGTGTGGGGGTAGAGATGTCGCCTTGGATTTGTTGAACACCTCTTTCAGGCTGTGGTAACAGGCCGGAACATTGGATATGTCGGAGGTAGCGCTAGATCCTTCCCCGGTGAACGGGCAGGGTGGCCCCCCTTAAACAGGTCTGGTGACAACTCCTTCCCCACTCACGGACTGTTCCTGTCTCCCAGTCGATGTGGGGGGTTGTGCTGACGGAGCCACGGGTATCCAAGAATGAGTGGTTGGCCAGGTGAGTGTAGGAGGTGAAACTGGATGGACTCCTGGTGGTTTCCTGACAGCAGGATTGTCACAGGGGCGGAGATATGAGTGACAGTGCCAAGATGATGCCCATCCAGGGCTCGTGCAGGAATGGGTTGTGTCAGTTGATGATGGTTCACGCCCAGTTGCTGTGCAAGCTCAGGGTCCATGATGTTTGCTTCGGCCCGGAATCCACAAGGGCGGCCAATGTATGAGTCTTGTCAGAAAGCTGAAGGCGGAGATGAAGCAGGGTCTTTCGGATGGAGGGAGACTGAAGGCTTGTTGAGCTCACCCGGATCTCCCCTACACCTGGTGAGCTGCGGCTTTTGCCGGACAAGTAGCGACACGGTGATTCTCGCCACCACAGTAGAGGCAAAGGTTGGAGCTTAGACGGCGCCGACGCTCCTCGGGAGTCAGAGAGGCACGGCCAATCTCCATGGGCTCAGGCTGATTGAGTTGGCTATGGGACTTGACAGGCAGGGGCTGGACAGAAGCGGTATCGACCCGAGTACGGATGGCAGGTTGACTGAGACGGCCCTTCTCCCTCCTCCGGGTCTGTATACGGCGGTCAATGCGAACGGCAAGGTCAATGGCGGCATCAAGCGTTGAGGGCGGGTCATGGGAAACAAGCTCGTCCTTGATATAGTCCGCCAGGCTATGGAGGAAGGCTTGCACCAGTGCCTCTGGGTTAAACGAGCTTTGACTGGCCAGGGTACGAAAGTCAATGGAGAAGTCTGCCACTGTCCGATTGCCCTGACGGATGGTGAGCAGAGCTTGTGACGCTTCGGCTGTTGGCGAGCCTAGGTCAAAGACCTTTAACATCTCCTCCTCAAAGGCACTGAAGGAGGCACAGGCTGGGGTTTGCCGGTCGAATTCCGCCCGTTCCCCACAACCGAGCTCGACCGGTGAGATGTGTGATGACATACCCCACCTTGGCTCCCTCTGTTGAGAAAGTCCTGGGCTGTAGTGCAAACTGGATTCGGCAGCTGCTCAAGAATGGTCTTACTTGCTTCTGGTTGCCATCAAAACGTTCCGGGTTCCCAATCCTTGGTTCAGGAGCGTGGGGATCTGGTGGCAGCACTGCCGGGCCTGCAGCATTGGGACCTCCAGCGGAGGGATGAAGGAGTATCGGTGGTACAGGAACAAAAGGACCAGGGGGGTGCAGGTGGAGTAGCCGGGCTTGAGAGTAGTTGCAGGGCTTGGGCTAGCTGTTGTTGCTGCAGTTGGAACTGTTGTTGCTGCTGGTTGAATAGCTGGAGAAGGGAAGCGATGTCGCCAGCCATCCGATTTATGTCTCCCTCAGAGCGTTCCAGTCGCTGTAGGGCAGTCCTCTCTGGCTCTTCCTCCATCGTGGTCAGGGGAGTGCGCTGGGTCCATGATGGTCAGATCGTTCTGTCACGAACAGAAGAGGACCCAAGAGCGCAAGTTCAAATTCAGAGTTCTTTATTCAAGGTTACAGGCGGGAAGAGGAGTCCCAGGGGTGTCAGGGGTCTTTCAGGGTCCTCCTGTGGGTACCTGTGCTCCGGGGGTCACCAAATGTCCGGGGGTGTCCAGTCCAAGTGCTTAGTGTGTGTGTTCCCCAGTGATGGAGCGGCGTATCGGGCTGAGGGTGGTGAAACGTCTGGGCACGCTCATCTGGTGGTCGGAGACCTGGGGGAACACACACACACAACAGCAATATGAATGGCAGGCAGAAGTACAGAACAGGGCTGGGCAAATATCGTGGTGAGAGACAGAAGGCAGAAACGAAGTTACCGGAGGGGCTGAAGATCGGAGAGTAGTCGAGGTCCAGAAGGCAGGTTGGGATAGACGGGGCAGTAGAACAAGGAGGCAGTCAAGAAAGGATCGGTATCACAAACAGGAGTCAGAGCGCAGACAGGCAGGTTACTGGTCCGGGTTTGAAGACGATCTGACAGGGCTTGGCTGAAAAACAGGGCTTGATATACTGGGAGAGGTAGTGGGGAAATGCAGTTCAGCTGGCAGAGTAATTAGAACAGAGTGAGGCAAGGTGAGGATGGTGAGTGGGAAATGCAGTGCAGCTGGCCAGGTAACAAGAGCAGAGCAGGGCAGGTGGAGCTAGTTAGGCTGAGTAGAGAGAGGGAGGTGAGCAGAGTGGAAGATAATTGAATGCAATTAATGTTGCTACCAGGGAGAGAGAGTGCTCATGACACTCTCTCTCTCTCTCTCTCTCTCTCTCTCTCTCTCTCTCTCGCTCTCCCGCCTCCTCAAGCCTATGTCACTGGTATATCCCTCTTAGTAGATTAGAAGGAAAAATCACCACTAATAAGGGGTAAAAAATAAATAAATAAAATTCAGTCTGCGCCTGTCTGTCAGGCGGCTGCTGCCTGCTGCCGTACTTCTTCTCCCTGACAGTTTGACAGTATTTAGAGATCAAGTGTGGCTCCGCTGACAAAGTGTGAGTGTCAAAACAGCCCTGTGTTAACAGCAGAGAGTGGAATGAAGAGGAGAGGAGTGGTGGAGAGGAGAGACTCAGGAAGTTGTATGTTTAGTCTAACAGGCTGCCGTGCAGTTGCGTCGCTACAATTAACATAAACTTGGGAAATGTTGAACTTTGGTTGCTAGCTCTCGTTGCGACTTTTAAGTCTCTGTGTGTGTCCTTGTGTCTCATCTCCTCCTTTCACTGAAAATGACTGGTCGCTGGTAGTTAGGTCAGTGATTATCTCTATTAAATGTGAGTTGTAACTGCTCAGCCTAGGTTTGTGTCCTGTCCAGAAACACATCCTACCCCCTAGTTCTGATGATCTGAAAGGATTGGATAGGTGTAAGCTGCATGGCAAAATCTACACCCAGCCTATCAGGGACAAGATGAAACTACTACCATACCTAGCCAAATCTTTCAGATCTAAATGAAATACTGAGGGGGGCTATTGGTTGTTTCAGGATGGGGCCTTGGCCTCTTTGCCGATCTGTTTCAACTTGATGCTAGTGCTCAGGAATGATGGGTCTTTTGACTTTGCAATCGATGGAGCTCTCGGCTGGCTAGAGGTGTCCACATTGTGCACACCTGGCAACCATTATTGCGCACACCTGCTCCCCATCGTTAAGCACACCTGGACTTCATCCCCACCCTGATTACTCTCCCTCCATATAGCCCTCAGCAGCCTCAGTCATCAAGCTGTATTGGTTTTGGTTAAGTTCAGTATGCTTCTCCTGTTTTGTACTATCTTCATGTTTATTATTGTTAAACTCACCTTCTGCACCTGCTTCCTGACTCCCTGCGTATACGTTACACGAAGAAAGTAACAGTATGGTTCTGGAGTCCGAACATTACATTTTACACTGTAGGCTTGACTCAATGATTTTTGTGAGAAAGATTGACCCAGTGGTGGAAAACTCCCATCTTTACTGCCTGCTTGCCAGCTCTAGCTGAACCTAGCAATGTGTGCTAGTTAGCCTATTTTGCAATGCCATTACAACTGAGAAATAAAACGAACTAAACTTTTCTTAAACAATAAATATTTACAGTAGTCTAGCATACTTAGCATGAAACTAACACATTATATGAGGCACACACACAAAATGCCTCATAAGTTCATTATAAGGCCTTATGATACATTCGTGCATTGTAACACTAATTGAAGCGTGTATCGGAGTACGATTATTCCGAGACATTTTGGGGGGGTCTCTATTATTTTTTCACTCTTTTTTATTTAATTTTTAATGGCCCTATAGTAAAGACATGTCATTTAACGGTAATACATGTATCACCTTTTACCTTTGGCATGAACACAACCAGTCATGATGTTTTCATCTTATTGTCAAACAAATCACTTCAAAAAGTAGGCTACCTGTGCATGTTCGTCCACTCCAAAATAATTCCAGCATCCAATCAGTGCACTGTGCACTGGCGCCATTTGAATCTGTTACAAAACACCAAAAGGTGTAATGACATTCGACGATTGTCATTGGGTCTACACTCTTGTAGCCTGAATTAATTGCTGTGTTTTGCTGACAAAAGGACGTTTTTTGTAGGAAGAAAAGTTGAGAGACCTGAAAAGGGGCTGAAAAATGGGGACTGTCCCGGGATGACAAGTGCAGCCACATGGGAAAAAATGGTTTAAACCATGATACAAAGTTGGGGGTGTTTGTTTCAATATGCTTTTATTTTTATATTTACCACTGTAGCATTACAAATTGCAATTTAAACATATACACGCTTAGAAAAAAGGCTTCTAAAAGGTTTATTCGGCTGTCCCCATAGGAGAACCCTTTTTGGTTCCATGTAGAACCCTTTTTGGTTCCAGGTATAACCCTTTTGGGTTCCATGTAGAACCCGCTGTAGAAAGGGATCTACATGGAACCCAAAATGGTTATTCCTGAAACCAAAAAGGGTTATTCTAAGGCTTCTCCTATTGGGACAGCTGAAGAACCAGTAAAGGTTCTAGATAGCACCTTTTTTTCTAAGAGTGTAGGAGAATGGTTCAGTTACCTTCTGGTGTGTATTCTAAATGCTTATCTGGATATTGGAACATAGCCATTGCTTCAGTTTTCAGCTACATAACGCGGGCTGAAATGGCTGCATCATTTTGAAAAAGAAGCTGGGTGAAATTGAGAGGAGAGAACAGAAATGGCCTCAGTAGTCTAAAGTAACTCGAGGGCTAATCCAGCCAGCGGTCAGACAATGATGCTCTCACTCGGAGTCAGACAAGCTATTCTGGGCTCTCCACTCCTCTGTAACAGGCTCTGGGATTGGACGCTCCATTCTGTGCTGTGCGTGGTTATTGGCTAAACATGTTATTCTTGGGCACCTTGTTCACCATGGCCCTTGAGCAAGGCACTTAACCCTAACTGGCTCCAGGGGCGCTGTACTACTATGGCTGACCCTGTAAAACAACACATTTCACTGCACCTATCCAGTGTATGTGACAATAATTACATATATATATATTTATTGTTGGTTACTCAGTTTAGTGGTGTACTGTAACATATGGTGTTGTGTTTCCAAGTGAGTCTTTGAGATAGGTGACCTGATTGGGGACAGCACTGTTAAATGGTGTTGTGTTTTCAAGTGAGTCTTTGAGATTGGTAAGCTTATTGAGGATAGTACTGTCAAAAATATATTTCTAGGGCACTTGGGTTCAGGTCCTACTCTACCATTCAGGGAACTCTCAGGGAACTCTCAGGGAACTCTCAGGGAACTCTCAGGGAACAGTTGTTCTATTATATGCTTCATCACACCCCGTGATATAGCACTTCAGTTGATGTTACATAATACAGACCCTTTCAACACCCCACCCACACGCACTGTACAGAGTCCCCGCCCATTTGATTAGGCTAAGAGGGCCTGTGAAAGAGCTGCACCTGTCACCTTGACCTTTGAACCCCACTGACCTCATGTGACCCCCTTTTGTCCTCTGAAGGCGCTCTGGTGTGGTGCTCTGGTTTCAATGGTTTCCAACACACAGGTGACAGCTGGTCTGGGGAGGCGTCTTCTGTTACACACAGAGAGAGAGAGAGAGAGAGAGAGAGAGAGAGAGAGAGAGAGAGAGAGAGAGAGAGAGAGAGAGAGAGAGAGAGAGAGAGAGAGAGAGAGAGAGAGAGAGAGAGAGAGAGAGAGAGAGAGAGAGAGAGAGAGAGAGAGAGAGAGAGAGAGAGAGAGAGAGAGAGAGAGAGAGAGAGAGAGAGAGAGAGAGAGAGAGAGAGAGAGAGAGAGAGAGAGAGAGAGAGATCTTTGTCTAATGACCAGTTACTGTACAAGGTTAATAGGTCATATATATATAAGATGCTCATTCTGTAAGGTTAAGATGCAATTGAAAGATTGAATCAAAAGATGACCCAAAAATATCCTCATTCACAGTAGTGGGGAACTCTCCAATTAATTCTCAGAACAATTGAAATATCTTTGTCTGATCGCCAGCTGCTGTACATGGTGGGGTGTATTTGGATGGCTTACTGATTTTGTGAAAATGAATAAAAAGACTCAAGTTGTCATATGTCAAAATAACTGAATGCCATATGTAACAGGACAATACGTTTTAACTGATTCAATAGTCATCACCTGTCCTGTCTGCATTAATTCCCGTTTAGCCATATGAAAATCACGACCTCTCCATCAGGAATTCACAGACACGCATTAAATTGAAATGACTCGGTAAGAAACCTTGTGAGAGGTCCATGTCATTTCTTTATATATTCATCCAAAATGAAACCAGTCCTCTCTCTCCTCCGGCTCACCTCCGGCAGTGTACCCGCGTTGATCTGCGCTCTGCTCTCTCCACAGAGCAAAACAAACCCAAACGTTACATTGTGTAAGAGGAGGATGGCGAGAAGGAGAAAAAGAGAAAATGGAAAACTGCCGCCGTTGTCTAAATGCGCACAGTCTGTTGTGTGAGTGGGGGATGTTAAGAACACAAGCAGCGAGAGAAAAGGCTCTAGGGGGGTTATGGGTCTCTCTCTTTACACTTGGCTGAGTTTCATAAGGCTCCACTCAGTCCCAGCCCCGGAGTGTGCAACTGGCTGTAATGCTCGGCTCTCTCTCTCTGGCTCACCAGACATTTTGGGTTTTCCCGCCTCAAAGCCCCCCCCCCCCCACCCCCATTTCCTTTTCACTAGGGAGAGAGTCAGAGGGAGGGAGTGAGAGGGGGAAGGTGAGGGGGTAGGGCGATGTTATCTAATTTTTCCATGACCCACTCCAAGTTTCCATCCTCTCAGAGGGCTCTGTTGAGCTCTTTAAGTGTTGAAACCTCTTTTTTTTCTTTTTTATTTTTTACATTACTTCATGGTTTGTCTTTGAGAGAAAAGCAGTGCTTTTCCTCCTTTGTGGTAACATTGTACTTTTTCCACTATGTGTTGAGGGAGAGCTTGTCTTTTTAAACAATACAAAATAAACATTACAAGAGCCCTCATTTGTTTAGAGACATAAATAATAATGCTTTTCTTGTCCTTGACTTTAGATTATGCTTTTTTCACAGTTGTTAGTTCACAGTGTACCAGTAGTAATGTGGTGTTATTTCTTTACCAACACTCTGACCTCTGGGTCCTCCATAGCTGCCGGAGGCAAGGGGACAGTTACATGACCTTTACCCAGAAACGGTGGCCCCTCCATGGGACGAGGTTTATTGTTGTTCCCCTCTCCTCATTACCGGCTGCCTCTCCTGTTTCAGACAAGTTATGGGGCTGAACTCACACACACAGAACAAATTGGCTATACCATCTGTCTGTAGTTATTATACAGTATTGGATACTGTAAGAACTAATCATTGTTTAATCGCGAAGCAGAGTTGGCTTTTGGCCAGATTTACTAAGCTCTTCCACCTGTTATTGATTGCCTGAGGGAATACGGCATAAAAGCTAGAACATAAGGTCAGTATTCAGAGAAGGAATCAAAATGGTCGGCCCATATGTTCAGTGCTAGAGCCTCATCATAGAGAATATCAAGTCTATTCATTATTTTATAAATGCTGCCTTCTAAATGTGAGCTGTTTCTCTCTGCATCTCCTGTCCAAATGCACACCTACTCTAAGTGCCCCTGTTGGGAGGAGGAACACATTTACATTTTAACAGAGGACCTCATTGCCAAGGGCCCCTGTTGCATCTGCCTAGCCTGTTGGATAGGACCAGGGGACACATTTCCAGGGCGCAGACAAAAGCTGACTACAGGTTAGGACCTTGCTGTGACCCCTAGCAGCTATTCCTGCTGTGAGCTAAGGGCTATGAGCAGAGGTGTGTGAGTGTGTGTGTCAGTGGTGCTGGCTCAGTGGTGCTGGGTCAGTGGTGCTGGCTCAGTGGTGCTGGCTCAGTGGTACTTGGTCAGTGATGCTGGCTCAGTGGTGCTGGCTCAGTGGTGCTAGGTAGGGGGGGGTGCTGGCTCAGTGGTGCTGGCTCAGTGGTGCTGGCTCAGTGGTGCTAGGTAGGGGTGCTGGCTCAGTGGTGCTAGGTCAGGGGTGCTGGCTCAGTGGTGCTGGCTCAGTGGTGCTAGGTAGGGGTGCTGGCTCAGTGGTGCTGGCTCAGGGGTGCTGGGTCAGGAGTGCTGGGTCACGGGTGCTGGCTCAGTAGTGCTGGGTAGTGGTGCTGGCTCAGTGGTGCTAGGTAAGGAGTGCTGGCTCAGTGGTGCTGGCTCAGTGGTGCTGGCTCAGTGGTGCTAGGTAAGGGGTGCTGGCTCAGTGGTGCTGGGTAAGGGGTTCTGGGTCAGGGGTGCTGTCTCAGGGGTGCTGGCTCAGGGGTGCTGGCTCAGTGGTGCTGGCTCAGTGGTGCTAGGTAAGGGGTGCTGGCTCAGTGGTGCTAGGTAAGGGGTGCTGGCTCAGTGGTGCTGGGTCAGGGGTGCTGGCTCAGTAGTGCTGGGTCAGTGGTTCTGGCTCAGTGGTGCTGGCTCAGTGGTGCTAGGTCAGGGGTGCTGGCTCAGTGGTGCTGGCTCAGTGGTGCTGGGTCAGGGGTGCTGGGTCAGTGGTGCTGCCTCAGTGGTGGTGGCTCAGGGGTGCTTGGTCAGGGGTGCTGGGTCAGGGGTGCTGTCTCAGGGGTGCTGGCTCAGTGGTGCTGGCTCAGTGGTGCTGGCTCGGTAGTATATCATGCACTGATATCTTCATGGAGGGGGTAGGTTGAAAGGTGTGTGTGTGTGAGCGTGAATGAGTGCGCAGCCGTGAGTGTGTGTGTGATCAGAAATGTGCTGACAGTACTCCAGCCATGCCTCCAAGCCCCCCAGGACAGCTGCTTCTCTGAGCTATACATATGTTTTACAGCACGAGCCCCAGTCACATTACTGTGTGGGTTATTAGATATTATAAACTGGGTGGTTTGAGTCCTGAATTCTGATTGGCTGAAAGACATGGAATATCAGACCGTATACCACGGGTATGACAAAACGTTTAGTTTTATTTCTCTAATTATGTTGGTAACCACTTTATAATAGCAATAAGGCTCCTCAGGTGTTTTTGATACAGTGCATTCGGAAAGTATTCAGACCCCTTGACTTTTTCCACATTTTGTTACATTACAGCCTTATTCTAAAATTAACCATTTCTATTTTCCCTCATCAATCTACACACAATACTCCATAATGACAAAGCAAAAACAGGATTTAGAAATTTTAGCAAATGTATATAAAAAATTACCTGGAAATATCACATTTACATAAGTATTCAGACCCTTTACTCAGTACTTTGTTGAAGCACCTTTGGCAGCGATGACAGCCTCGAGTCTTCATGGGTATGATGCTACAAGCTTGGCACACCTGTATTTGAGGAGTTTCTCCTATTCCTCACTGCAGATCCTATCAAGTTTTGTCAGGTTGGATGGGGAGTGTTGCTGCACATCTATTTTCAGGACTCTCCAGAGATGTTCGATCGGGTTCAAGTCCGGGCTCTGGCTGGGCCACTCAAGGACATTTAGAGACTTGTTCCGAAGCCACTCCTATATTGGCTTGGCTGTGTGCTTAGGGTCGTTGTCCTGTGGAAGGTGAACCTTCGTCCCAGACTAAGGTCCTGAGCACTCTGGAGCAGGTTTTCATTAAGGATCTCTCTGTACTTTGCTCTGTTAATCTTTGCATCGATCCTGACTAGTCTCCCAGTCCCTGCCGCTAAATAACATCCCCACAGCATGATGCTGCCACCACCATGTTTCCTCCAGCCGTGATGCTTGGCATTCAGACCAAAGAGTTCAATCTTGGTTTCATCAGACCAGAGAATCTTGTTTCTCAGAATCTTGTTTCTCATGGTCTGAGAGTCTTTACAGTGAGGGAACAAAGTATTTGATCTCCTGCTGATTTTGTACGTTTGCCCACTGACAAAGACATGATCAGTCTATAATTTTAATGGTAGGTTTATTTGAACAGTGAGAGACAGAATAACAACAAAAAAATCCAGAAAAACGCATGTCAAAAATGTTATAAATTGATTTGCATTTTAATGAGGGAAATAAGTATTTGACCCCTCTGCAAAACATGAACTAGTACTTGGTGGCAAAACCCTTTTTGGCAATCACAGAGGTCAGACGTTTCTTGTAGTTGGCCACCAGGTTTGCACACATCTCAGGAGGGATTTTGTCCCACTCCTCTTTGCAGATCTTCTCCAAGTCATTAAGGTTTTGAGGCTGACGTTTGGCAACTCGAACCTTCAGCTCCCTCCACAGATTTTCTATGGGATTAAGGTCTGGAGACTGGCTAGGCCACTCCAGGACCTTAATGTGCTTCTCTTGAGCCACTCCTCCGTTCTCACCCAAGATTTGAAGGTACATGGCCCCGTCCATCGTCCCTTTGATGCGGTGAAGTTGTCCTGTCCCCTTAGCAGAAAAACACCCCCAAAGCATAATGTTTCCACCTCCATGTTTGACGGTGGGGATGGTGTTCTTGGGGTCATAGGCAGCATTCCTCCTCCTCCAAACACGGCGAGTTGAGTTGATGCCAAAGAGCTCAATTTTGGTCTTATCTGACCACAACACTTTCACCCAGTTCTCCTCTGAATCATTCAGATGTTCATTGGCAAACTTCAGACGGGCCTGTATATGTGCTTTCTTGAGCAGGGGGACCTTGCGGGCGCTGCAGGATTTCAGTCCTTCACGGCGTAGTGTGTTACCAATTGTTTTCTTGGTGACTATGGTCCCAGCTGCCTTGAGATCATTGACAAGATCCTCCCGTGTAGTTCTGGGCTGATTCCTCACCGTTCTCATGATCATTGCAACTCCACGAGGTAAGATCTTGCATGGAGCCCCAGGCCGAGGGAGATTGACAGTTATTTTGTGTTTCTTCCATTTGCGAATAGTCGCACCAACTGTTGTCACCTTCTCACCAAGCTGCTTGGCGATGGT